>NC_133331.1:307462938-307762938 GCF_042186555.1 Aquarana catesbeiana
ACCACTGATCCATCGCCTGCTGTCCAGTCTGATACCACTGATCCATCGCCTGCTGTCCAGTCTGATCCTCTACCTGCTATCTAACCTGACTCTATTGATACTTCACCTGCTGCTCATCCAGATGCTGCTGATACGCTGCCCACTGTCCAACCTGATGCCACTGATCCTCTGCCTGTTGTTCATTTTGACTTCACTGATCCCATGCCTGCTGCCCAGCTAGTCTCCACTGGTCTTGTGTCTGCTGCCCAGCCAGTCTCCAATCATCTTGTGTCTGCTGCCCAATCAGCCTTCAGTACTTGTTTGTCACATGCCTGCCATGGGTTACCCATCTGGTCTGAGATTCCTACAGCCACCTTGCGTGAGTACCTTTTGCAGCCGTTTGCTTCTGTTGGTCCAGACACTCACTCTGAATTTGATAACTGCACTCGCTATAACAGCTCCAGTAGTAGAGATCTTCTGGGAAATGGTAGGGTTACATTTGAGCTTTTCCATGACCCAGATGTAATCTTTGCAACTCCAGGTGCATTAGGGGGCATGAGTCTGGTAACCAATGCCTTGGAAAGACCTGGGTGGCTGTCAAAATGCAAAGCAGTTTCTAGCTATCAGACTAGCGGCTAAGATGTGGAGTGTCCGGATAGCGGTGAGACATCCTGGCCGGGGGGTACCTGTATGGTTTAATGGCCCCAGTGCGAAGGCTTCAGATGGCCCATGGGATCCTAACATTGGGATATATTCTGTCTTGAGATACTGCAAGCTTTGAGTGTTACACCTCCTTGAGAATCTGATCTGGGGGAAAACACGCCAGGTTCCAGAGGGGCACCAAGCCAGTTGCCAGACACTGTTGACAGGGTATCCTGCAGGTTGGCGGACTTTGACCTAAAGAAATCTAACAGACTTCAGACACTGATGTTGGGAGACCTTCTCCTGTTTGGACTTATCAAACACAAGGGTCTTTCATATGGACTTTTATGATCAAGGCTTGGTGGAGCATTCATGGGCGACTCCTGGATCACCTGCTGGTGGCACTATTGTTCCTATAGCTGAAGGGTGTACTTCTGGTGTCCAACGGGTGTATCTCAGTAACCAGCTTCTGGAAAGGTACAGTATATAACCCACTCCCCTAGCTTCCCTCAGTGCCTCATTTTGCCTGTGTGCCACATACCTGCTTACCACAGCATGGTTATTGATCTGCTGGTCTTGATCCTACACTTGACCTTAACTTTAAGGCCAACAGTGTTCCTGTTTCAGTACCTGCATCCTGTACCCTGCTACCCCATATCTACTCCCCTTGTACCTGGTCCGTCTCCCTGGTTGTTCCTGGCATCTCCTGTCTTGCCCTGTGCAGCACACAGATCTGATTACTCCTGCTGTTTCCAGATACTTACACTCAGTATCCTAACAGACATTCTTCCCTACCAATATAGGGCACATGTGAGTGTCAGCAATCTGGTGCCAGCTGTCAGGCTAAAACACTCTGTTTGGCTAATGCACATGCGCATATGCATAAGCATAGAAGACACATAGCACATTTGCCTACATGTATGGGCATGCGCACGCACATGTGCTTGCATGCTCACTGTTGACAAGTGGCTTACTTAAACCTGATTCCTGCACTGGCCCTGTATGGTCTTCTGCTTTGTCCCATGATCCAGTCTTGATGCAAATCCATGATCCTGTTACGGATCCTGCTGCCTCTCTGTCCTTGCTCTCAGATTATCCTTGCCTGGACATGTTTGATGTCTGCCTTTGCTACCGACCCAGGTCTGGACTACTGACCACACTTCTGCCTAGTGACTCTGTACCTCACTACCTGATTGTTTTTGACCTCTGCCTGTTCCTGACTCCGGTTCCATGTACGTTCTGGTGTCTGCCATCACCTGAACTTGGCACAACCACAGTGCATCACCAGTTGTACCTCTTTCTGTCAGATACCAGCGCTCTCAATTTCTTGCTCCCATGGCTACACCTTGACACTTGTGCCTCTCATTCATCCCTGCAGTCCCTGTTTCACTATCAAGGGCTGCTCAAATGGGAACTGCGCAAGAGCCCACCTCCGTCATCTCAGGATCCGCATACAGATAAGTGACTGTGGGGTATTCACTCTCAACCTCACCCTGTGAAGAGATTTTCCAGCATGTGGAACAACAACCTGAGCACTTGCAGACTGAGAGTGATCATTACATTGGGCGGCACAGTGGTGTAGTGGGTAGCACTCTTGCCTAGCAGTAAGAAGGGTCGCTGGTTCGAATCCCGACCACGACACTACCTGCCTGGCGTTTGCATGTTCTCCCTGTGTCTGCGTGGGTTTCCTCCGGGTACTCCGGTTTCCTCCCACACTCCAAAGACATGCTGGTAGGTTAATTGGATCCTTTCTAAATTGGCCCTAGTATAGGTATGAATGTGAGTTAGGGACCTTAGATTGTAAGCTCCTTGAGGGTATAGGGACTGATGTGAATGTATAATATATATGTAAAAGCGCTGCGTAAATTGACGGCGCTATATAAGTATCTGAAATAAATAAATAAAATAAATTACTAAATAGGTGTCAGGGAAGGCTTGTCCATAGCACAGATGAAGTTTCCAGGTGCATATGTATGTGGATGCGCAGGCTGGCAGCTGGCCGAGCAGATGTGCATGGACAAAGGCACGTGCAAATGCACATGCACACGGCCAGGGGTGCACCTGTCAACAAGTGTCACAAGCGTCACAAGCAATTTAAACAAGGCTGCAGCATTGGCTCATTGCTGTTTGGTCTACAGCGTTCTGTGTGCTTATCTCCTATTTCTCTGCCTGACCTCTGATCTTGACCCGGCTGGCTCCTGACTACATTTGCCCGCTACCTGCCCTGACCTCGGCTTCGTTCCTGGATTCTGCCTCCTGTTCCTGCCTCACCATTGCTGACATTGGCCTGTGACCCGACTACTCTTCTGCATGCAGTTTATGCCTGATCTGCCTGTCTGTTACCGACCCGGCTTGTCTGACTGTGCACCCTTCTCCTCCAGCCTGCTTCAGCTCCTTCAGCCCAGCGAGCTTACATCTGCCTCCTGCTTCATTTCCACAGTCTGCCGCCAACCAAGCTTCATCCCTGGTGGATGGTACTGCTGGTGGGTACTGCTGGTGGATGGTACTGCTTGTGGGCATCCCTGGTGGATGGTACTTCTGTTGTGTACCCCTGGTGGATGGCACTGCTGGTGTGTAATTCCTGGTGGATAGCACTGTTTGTGTGTATCCCTGGTGAATGGCTCTGCTGGTGGGTATCCCTGGTGGATGGCACTGCTGGTGTGTCTCCCTGGTGGGTACTGCTGTCCCAGATGGTGGGTTCTTGACCCGCCAGCAACGAGCATCAGTGAGACAGGAGCGGCGCTGGAGGAAGCATATGGCTGCAGTAGAGAGCAGAGCCAATGGTTCCTGTATCGCTCCTGTCCCAGGCATTGGTATCACTCCACCTGTGACAGAAGTCAGTGCTATACAGGAAGCATCGAGTATGCTTCCTCTATTGCCCGCTCCATTCTTCAGATTGATGCTCGGGTATAGTAGGTCGGGAACCCGCGATCTGGGCTTGCTGACCCACCATCCCAGAGGAGGAGTTGGCGGGTGACATCAAAGGGCCACCCTTGACCCCCCCCCCCCGTCTCACTAATAAAACACCAATGGATGGTTCTCTATGAGTTGGTCTTATTCTAATCACCAAAAATGATGCTCATTTGTAAAAAGGGACCTACAGGTAGAACAGAATATTATATGGAAATCGGCCAATAACAACCAATAAGAAGTATGTGTAACTTAAACATTTTACACATCCTGAATATAAGGAAGGACACACATGATGTTCTCTGGTGGTTCTTCTTGCCACATTCTTTATTTGTCCGTATGTCCAAACATAAAGAAAGTGTTAGTCCATGTGAACTTTCTGGTGTCGATCAAGGGTACTTTTTTGAGTGAAAGATTTCCCGCACTCTGAACATAAATAAGGCCGCTCACCTGTGTGAACTCTCTGGTGATTAACAAGATCTCTTTTCTGAATGAAACCTTTCCCGCACTCTGAACATGAATAAGGACGCTCGGCTATGTGACTTTTCTGGTGTATAAGAAGATTTTCTGTCTGATGGAACAATTTCCCACATTCTAAACATGAATAAGGACGATCTGTGTGAATTTTCTGATGTCGACGGAGGCTTCCTCTGTCCTTGAAACATTTCTCGCACTCTGAACATGAATAGGGACGCTCACCCGTGTGTACTCTCTGGTGTATAAGAAGAGCTTCATTCTGAATGAAACATTTCCCGCACTCTGAACATGAGTAGGGACACGCACCCGTGTGACTTTTCTGGTGTTGACGAAGGTGTTCTTTCTGAACGAAACATTTCCCGCACTGTGAACATGAAAAAGGACGCTCACCCGTGTGATTTGTCTGGTGCTTAACAAGGTCTCTTTTCACAAAAAAACATTTCCCGCACTCTGAACACGAATAAGGCCGATCACCCGTGTGAATTCTCTGGTGATTAAGAAGGTCTCTTTTCGCAAAAAAACCTTTCCCGCACTCTGAACATGAAAAGGGACGCTCGCCTGTGTGAATTCTCTGGTGTTTAAGAAGGGTTCCTCGGTCTCTAAAACGTTTACCGCACTCTGAACATAAGAACGGACGCTCGCCTGTGTGAATTCTCTGGTGATTAACAAGGTGTACTTTCTGACTGAAACATTTTCCGCACTCTGGACATGAGAGAGGACGTTCACCTGTGTGAATTCTCTGGTGATCAAGAAATTTTCCTTTTTGACTGAAACATTTCCCACACTCTGAGCATGAGAAAGGGCGTTCACGCTTGTTACTTTTCTGTTGTTTAGAAGGCTTTCTGGTTTCTTTGGAAGAATTCCCAGACACTGTAGATGACAAGGAACGTTCTCCTGTGTGAGATCCTTCATGGTTTAAAGAAGATCCCTCAAGATGAGATGGACCTGTTGATGGATCTGTACTGGGAGATCCCAGATTTGTTTCAGCAGTAATAGTATGTGGATCATCAGAAGATTCCTCAGGATTAGAGGGATCCATTGGTCTTTCTGGAAGATAAGGTCTATGGAATATTTGTGTATTGAGGTCTTCTCCTGGAGAACGTTGTGTGGTGGGATTTTCTTCTTCTTTATATCCTGAAGATACGTTATTCGAGACACAATGTCCACCTTTGGAAATCAATGCTTAAATGTTAGAGGAATTCAGAAAAGAGGTGACTTACTGTATAAATAAATGTAAAAGAAAATGGGGCCCATGGCTATCTCAACCCGAAGCTTCTTCTACGACCTTAAAAAACGTAAGTAAACCATAATAATGATATTGTAAAGCTGTATGTAGTAGATTCACTACGGAATACTCAGTCTGTTTAGTAGCTCACATGTCGTTCCTTTATTGTATCTTTTTATTTTTATTTATTTTATTTCATTTTAGTTGTATTTTGTAATTGTAAACTTTTCACCTCAAGTACCTCTTTACAGTAGGATCCACTGAGGTCAACAGAGGGATGTATAGCAACATAACCCCCTTCATGCCTTTTTCTGAAATGTGTTGCTTACAAGTTAAAATCAGTATTTTTTTTGCTAGAAAATTACTTTGAATCCCCAAACATATATATATATATATATATATATATATATATATGTATATATAAAAATAAGTATATATATATATATATTTATATATATATATATATATATATATATATATATATATATTTTAGCAGAGACCCGAGAGAATAAAATGGCGGTCGTTGCAATATCATCACCGAACATGTCACGCTTGTTATTTACAAGCTAAATAAGTTAAAATCATTTTTTTTTGCTAGAAAATTACTTAGAACCCCCAAACATTATATATATATTTTTTCAGACACCATAGAGAATAAAATGGCAGTTGTTGCAATACTTTCTGTCACACTGTATTTGCGCAGCGGTCTTACAAACGCACTTTTTTAGGAAAAAATGCATTTTTTTAAAATAAAAAAATAAGAAAACAGTAAAGTTAGCCCAATTTTTTTCTATATTGTGAAAGATAATGTTACTCCGAGTGAATAGATACTGAACATGTCACACTTTTAAAATTGCGCACACTCGTGGAATGGCGACAAGCTACGTTACTTAAAAATCTCCATGGGGGGGCGTGGCCTGGACATGGCGACGTGAAGACACGTTATACTAGAGCTCCGGGACTACCATGCCTGTCCTGACTAGCAACAGCTGACTGATAGTTAACACTGCGGCATGAGTACAGCCCGAAGGTAAAAGACACGATCCGCAACAAGGAGAGCTCACTCTCGTACCTTACAGGGAGACATCCAGCAGTATTTCGTTTTACCCCCGCGAGCGTCTCCAGGAGCCATTGTGGTGGCACCACGTAGTTCGGGCCGTGCTGCTAGCACTAGCAGTGGACCTACAGCCCCACATGGAGGTTCTAGAAGATAGAAGCCGTCGGAACAATCTACAGCTTCGGGGGTATCCCCGAAGGGACGGATGTGGAGAACCTCCAGACAATAGTGAGTGGGATATTCCAGGCAGTGCTGAAATCCCCCCATACGACGCTTGAACTGGATAGGGTGCATAGTGCCTTAGGCCCTAAATCGAGAGACCCAGGGATGTTCTCTGCCACTTACATAGTTATTCACAGAAGGAGCAGATACTCAGGGTGGCATGGGAAGCAGGGGACATTGACTTTGAGGGGGCTCCCATTAATATTTTATTAGATTTACTTGGGCCACCCTTCAGCGTGGAGCCTGCCTGCATCCTTGGACCTTTCATATGGTGTACAGTATCTCCTCCTCATTTGTTGGGAACATGACGTTGTATTGAGGAATGGAGATGGACCTTTCATATGGTGTACAGTATCTCCTCCTCATTTGTTGGGAACATGACATTATATTGAGGAATGGAGATGGAACTTTCATATTGTGTACAGTATCTCCTCATTTGTTGGGTATGCAGCGCCCTGGAGTTTAGTCAGGGAGCTCCTCACAAATTTACTTGGCGAGAGTAGTTATCTTGGTCTATTGATAGGGATCTATTGATTTCTCCCTAAGCTTGGCCTTGTTGCACTTTTCTCTTCTACCACTAGGTGGCTGGGTACTTGGCGGTACTAGATACGAGAAGGGCAACCCAAGGTCAGGTTATGGGTATGTGGGTGTCCCAGCCAATGGGCAGGGGTTTTCTTTAATCCCTTGGCCTGCAGGGAGGGCCTATATATTGGAGTGAGGTCAGGTGATCTATGTTCTGTGCCACCCGGACTGCGGTCTGGGTGGATATATGTCGTCTGCCCCGGGCTGCTAGGCCAGAGACTGGGCCTATCCTGGGGGCATCTGGCTGCCAGACTTTTTAAGGGCCTATCCAGAAGAAAGAGGGTAGCTCAGGGTTGGGACTGCAGCTTGCAGTTCAACCAAAAGTGACGGTTCTGTCGGCTGGAGAATGTGTCAGTTGTCAGGGGTAGAAGGGAAGCTGTCGCCACAAAGGGACCAATCTCCTTTACCAGGGACCACAGTGAGTAACTGAAGCAAGTACCAAAGGGCACGGTGGAGAATCGGGAAACTTCAGGCGGTGGTCAAATCAGGTATCCAACCAGTGGAGGAGACGCTTGCAGAGCAGCATTGTGTGTCAAGCCAGGGACCGAGCTGGTCAGCGGGGGTGAAGCTTGAGGAGTATCTGGAGTGCCAAGCTAGGGACCCAGCAGAGAAGCATGAGTGACGCTTGAGGGGATACCACCGCAAACCTTGGAGGGGCTCAAGGGATTCATAGTCGGTGAATCAGTGGGTCTAGTGAGAGATCGGGAGCTCAGCATTGAAGAACTACAAGTAGCAGTTGCAGTGGAGCTGAAAGAACTGATACGTTTGAGTTAGGAACTGTTAAAGGACTGTTACCATAGGAGACAGCAATCCTGCACGTGCAGAAATGTCACCTTGCTGGGGCCTTTCCTTTATTGTTTTTATTATCTCCACGTTGTAATCATTTAAATATTTTATACTTATCAAATAAAAATGGTAATATTAACTTTTTCTAACTTTACTGTTTATGACTTACTTGTGTCTATATGTAGAGAAGATTCCTCCTTTTTTTTTTCCATAATCATCTCCCCCTCCTCCATAGACTGCTGATCTCCACTCACCATCTCTTCTTCCTCTTTAATCTCAGCTTTGATGTATTTTAGTTCTTCATTCTGAACCATAAAATTGATAAAACTGTCAATAATAAAATAATATACTGTATATGAGAATGTTATCTCATAATTTAGAAAATAATATTTGAGTTCTATCTCACAGTCCCCTTTACCTGAATTTGGTGAGAGATGCTGAGAACTTCCTGTGAGAAATTCTGGGAATACAAAGGAATACACTTCTCCATAGAATACTGATCTCTATTAACCACTTGAGCCCCGGACCATTATGCTGCCTAAGGACCAGAGGTCTTTTTCCAATTTGGCACTGCGTCGCTTTAACTGCTAATTGCGCGGTCATGCAATGCTGTACCCAAACGAAATTTGCGTCCTTTTCTTCCCACAAATAGAGCTTTCTTTTGATGGTATTTGATCACCTCTGCGGTTTTTATTTTTTGCGCTATAAACGGAAAAAGACCGAAAATTTTGAAAAAAAATGATATTTTCTACTTTTTGTTATAAAAAAAATCCAATAAACTCAATTTTAGTCATACATTTAGGCCAAAATGTATTCGGCCACATGTCTTTGGTAAAAAAAATGTCAATAAGCGTATATTTATTGGTTTGCGCAAAAGTTATAGCGTCTACAAACTAGGGTACATTTTCTGGAATTTACACAGCTTTTAGTTTATGACTGCCTATGTCATTTCTTGAGGTGCTAAAATGGCAGGGCAGTACAAAACCCCCCCAAATGACCCCATTTTGGAAAGTAGACACCCCAAGGAAATTGCTGAGAGGAATGTTGAACCCATTGAATATTTATTTTTTTTGTCCCAAGTGATTGAAAAATGACAAAAAAAAAAAAAATATTTACAAAAAGTCGTCACTAAATGATATATTGCTCACACAGGCCATGGGCCTATGTGGAATTGCACCCCAAAATACATTTAGCTGCTTCTCCTGAGTATGGGGATACCACATGTGTGGGACTTTTTGGGAGCCTAGCCGCGTACGGGGCCCCGAAAACCAATCACCGCCTTCAGGATTTCTAAGGGTGTAAATTTTTGCTTTCACTCTTCACTGCCTATCACAGTTTCGGAGGCCATGGAATGCCCAGGTGGCACAAAACCCCCCAAAATGACCCCATTTTGGAAAGTAGACACCCCAAGCTATTTGCTGAGAGGCATATTGAGTCCATGGAATATTTTATATTTTGACACAAGTTGCGGGAAAGTGACACTTTTTTTTTTTTTTTTTTTTTTTTTTCATAAAGTTGTCACTAAATGATATATTGCTCACACAGGCCATGGGCATATGTGGAATTGCACCCCAAAATACATTTAGCTGCTTCTCCTGAGTATGGGGATACCACATGTGTGGGACTTTTTGGGAGCCTAGCCGCGTACTGGACCCCGAAAACCAATCACTGCCTTCAGGATTTCTAAGGGTGAAAATTTTTGATTTCACTCTTTACTGCCTATCACAGTTTCGGAGGCCATGGAATGCCCAGGTGGCACAAAACCCCCCCAAATGACCCCATTTTGGAAAGTAGACACCCCAAGCTATTTGCTGAAAGGCATGGTGAGTATTTTGCAGCTCTCATTTGTTTTTGAAAATGAAGAAAGACAAGAAAAAACATTTTTTTTTTTCTTTTTTCAATTTTCAAAACTTTGTGACAAAAAGTGAGGTCTGCAAAATACTCACTATACCTCTCAGCAAATAGCTTGGGGTGTCTACTTTCCAAAATGGGGTCATTTGGGGGGGTTTTGTGCCACCTGGGCTTTCCATGGCCTCCGAAACTGTGATAGGCAGTGAAGAGTGAAATCAAAAATTCACGCCCTTAGAAAGCCTGAAGGCGGTGCTTGGTTTTCGGGGTCCCGTACGCGGCTAGGCTCCCAAAAAGTCTCACACATGTGGTATCCCCGTACTCAGGAGAAGCAGCAGAATGTATTTTGGGGTGTAATTTCACATATTTCCATGGCATGTTTGAGCAATATATCATTTAGTGACAACTTTGTGCAAAAAAAAAAAAAAAAAAAAAAAAAATTTGTCTCTTTCCCGCAACTTGTGTCGCAATATAAAATATTCCATGGACTCGACATGCCTCTCAGCAAATAGCTTGGGGTGTCTACTTTCCAAAATGGGGTCATTTGGGGGGGTTTTGAACTGTCCTGGCATTTTATGCACAACATTTAGAAGCTTATGTCACACATCACCCACTCTTCTAACCACTTGAAGACAAAGCCCTTTCTGACACTTATTGTTTACATGAAAAAGTTTTTTTTTTTTGCAAAAAAATTACTTTGAACCCCCAAACATTATATATTTTTTTAAAGCAAATGCCCTACAGATTAAAATGGTGGGTGTTTCATTTTTTTTTTTCACACAGTAATTGCGCAGCGATTTTTCAAACGCATTTTTTGGGGAAAAAACACACTTTTTTTAATTTTAATGCACTAAAACACGCTATATTGCCCAAATGTTTGATGAAATAAAAAAGATGATCTTAGGCCGAGTACATGGATACCAAACATGACATGCTTTAAAATTGCGCACAAACGTGCAGTGGCAACAAAATAAATACATGTTTAAAAGCCTTCAAAAGCCTTTACAGGTTACCACTTTAGATTTACAGAGGAGGTCTACTGGAAAAATTACTGCACTCGATCTGGCCTTCGCGGTGATACCTCACATGCATGGTGCAATTGCTGTTTATGTTTGACGACAGACCGCCGCTTGCGTTCGCCTTAGCGCGAGAGCAGGGGGCGACAGGGGTGTTTTTTTTTTTTTGTTTTTTTTTTCTTTATTATTTTTTTGCTTTTTTAATCTTACTTTTAAACTGTTCCTTTCATATTTTTTTTTTTAATCATTTTTATTGTTATCTCGGGGAATGTAAATATCCCCTATGATAGCAATAGGTAGTGACAGGTACTCTTTTTTGAAAAAATTGTGGTCTATTAGACCCTAGATCTCTCCTCTGCCCTCAAAGCATCTGACCACACCAAGATCGGTGTGATAAAATGCTTCCCCAATTTCCCAATGGCGCTATTTACATCCGGCGAAATCTAAGTCATGAAATACTCGTAGCTTCCGGTTTCTTAGGCCATAGAGATGTTTGGAGCCACTCTGGTCTCTGATCAGCTCTATGGTCAGCTGGCTGAATCACCGGCTGCCTTCTCAGGTTCCCTGTTGAGACAGGAGAGCCAGAGAAAAACACGGAAGACGGTGGGGGGGGGGGGGGCATTCCCTCCCACGGCTTGTAAAAGCAGTCTAGAGGCTAATTAGCCGCTAGGATTGCTTTTACATGAAAGCCGACCGCTGGCTGAAAAGAATGATACCAAGATGATACCTAAACCTGCAGGCATCATTCTGGTATAACCACTCAAAGTCGTGAATGGCGTACCTGAAGACAAAAAAATGGTTAACAATGGTTAACAATAAAGCACAGTAAAGTGTAAATAATTACACACCTGAAAAACAAACATGATAAAACATAATAACAATAACAATAACAATAACAATAAAACATTGCAGAATAGAATACAGTAAAAAAGAGCAGAACAATAGAGAGAGAGAATAGAGAGAGAGAGAACAATAAAACAACAACTATTTTTTTTTATTTCATATTTTTTTTTTTTTTTTACACTTTTTTTGTAACTAACTTTTATAACGGTAACCGGTTCCAGGTTCGGGTCTCTCAAAATGCGATGGCATCTTGGGAGACCCTGTGAAAGTGTGCCTAGTCTGTGGAATGCTGTACCCTACGCTAATACTCAACTAGTGAATGGTAGCGTTCAAAACATTCACCAATGCAAGACCAGGATTGTCAGGACAGGAGGGACAATAATAGCGGGTGTCACGCCTATATCCGCGCTCTTACTGCAGACACAACATCTTTTTTGGGGGTTCGTTGGGTAGGGGTACTCGGGAGGACATAAAAATGCCTCTCATGCAGCCGACTGCATTTGGTTGGGGATGTGAATGGGGGAAGTACGGGCGCTGCAGAAGCGGTGGGTTCCCAATTAGGATTGGCGAATGCAGCAGGAAGGGCACTATGGGCACGATGGGCCTGTGTTTGTCTTTTTGGTGGCAGCGGGACACTACTTGTGCTTGCCACCTCACCAGCTTCAACTGCACTTATGGGACTCGCCACGTCACCACGTGTTACTGCAGTGCTGGTTTGACTACGACCGGGGTGTACTAGGCCACTGGCGCTTGCCAGTTCACCAAAACGCTACCAAAAAACGTTAGCGATCGCAGGGATCAGGCCTGACTCTGCGAACGCTGCAGTTATGCGTTTAGTGTTTTGTAAGTGTCAGTGATCGATCGATACTGCACTTGGGTGGGCTGTGCCGGGCGGAGGGGCAAAACGCAGGTGCTAGCAGGTATCTGGGCTGATCCCGCTAACACTGCGTTTTTGGGAACCCTAAACTGCTGGTGACGCTAGTATAGATCTGATCGGATCAGATATTGATGCGATCAGATACTATACCACTAAGGGAGGTGTACGGTGCGTGCGTGGGTGTTAGCGGTACTGGCGCTAATCTGACGCTGCCTGGGGCTGGTGCTTGCCAGTTCACCAAAACGCTACAAAAAAAACTGTTAGCGATCGCAGGGATCAGGCCTGACTCTGCGAACGCTGCAGTTATGCGTTTAGTGTTTTGTAAGTGACAGTGATCGATCGATACTGCACTTGGGTGGGCTGGGCGGAGGCACAAAACGCAGGTGCTAGCAGGTATCTGGGCTGATCCCGCTAACACTGCGTTTTTGGGAACCCTAAACTGCTGGGGACGCTAGTATAGATCTGATCGGATCAGATATTGATCCGATCAGATACTATACCACTAAGGGAGGCGTATGCTGCGTGCGTGGGTGTTAGCGGTACTGGCGCTAATCTGACGCTGCCTGGGGCGACGCATATCACCGCCGGGCGATCAGGGGGCTAAACCTTTATTCGGTAATAAACGGCGGGTGCCCTGACACTATAAAAAATAAACGAACTAACCAGCGTCATCCGTAACGGTTATACGGTGATCAGTGGTGAAAGGGTTAACTAGGGGGCAATCAAGGGGTTAAAACATTTATTAGGTAGTATATGGGGGTCCCTGACGCTATAAAACGCTGACGGCGAACCTAAATATTTACCTCACTAACTAGCGTCACCAGCGACACTAATACAGCGATCAGAAAAATGATCGCTTAGTGACACTGGTGACAGGGGGTGATCAAGGGGTTAAAACTTTATTAGGGGGGGTTAGGGGGGTACCCTAGACCTAAAGGGGGGTAATACTCACTGTCCCAACACTGTAACTGTCACAAACTGACACTATGCAGTAATCAGAAAAAAAAAAAAAAAAAAAAAAAAAAAAACTGCTGGTGTCAGTTTGTGACAGGGGGGGGGGGTGATTGGGGGGGGATCGGGGGGCGATCGGGGGGGGGATCGGGGTGTTTTGTGTGCCTGGCATGTTCTACTGTGTGTGTGTGTGTTGTGCACTCACATAGATGTCTTCTCTCCTCGGGCCGGAACGGAAAATACCGACCCGAGGGGAGATGACATCACTTCCTTTGCTGCTGTTTAGCATACAGCAGCAAAGGAGTGTTCTCATTGGCCGGCGGCGATCGCGAGGGGGGGGCCACGAACGGATGGTCTCCCCCTCATCACGGATCGCCGCTGGACAAAAGACGACCGCCTCGGGCACCGGGGGGGGGTCCGATCGGACCCCCCACCCGCGGAAGGCAAATCACGTACATGTACGTGATTTTGCCTGTCCGTGCCACTTTGCCGACGTACATCGGCGTGAGGCGGTCGTCAAGTGGTTAACATGTATCTTTTCTTCCTCTTTAGTTTCAGCTTTGATGTCTTTCAGTTCTTCCCCCTAAATCCCAAAGATGACAGTAGAGATTTGTAAAAAAAAAAAAAAAGAACAAGAGATTACATAGAAGAATGTCACCTCTTACCTTAGAATGCATTCTTAAGTCTACATGCTCAGTTCCCACCTACCTGATCATAGTGTACATAGATATGATCTTCCCATGGGGAATCCCAGGAATACAAAGGACGGTGACATCTCTCTGGTGGGTTCCCATTACTGGATCCATCTGTAGGAAACACACACACTGACTGAATACATTGTTTCTATGTGTTTATCAGATGATGGGGGATCTAGGTGGACCCTCCATACTGCTCTCTCCTTTACAATAAAGTCTCCTCTTACCCGGTGATGTGAGGGGCAGCTGATTCTCCATCATGAAGTCCTTGTAGAGATCCTTGTGTCCTTCTAAATACTCCCACTCCTCCATGGAGAAATAGACAGTGACATCCTGACACCTTATAGGAACCTGACACACACAATGATACAGTCACCATCCAGACACATCCCTTGTCTGTTACTGGATAATGTCCCAGAATTCCCAGCACTGCTCACCTCTCCTGTCAGCAGATCAATTATCTTGTTGGTCAGTTCCACGATCTTTTGATCACTGCTGCTTCTTTCAGTAGACATGAAGGAAAGTGGAGGCCCTGTGGTGGTGATCTGGGCTCTGCTCTGAGCACCTGAAATTTGGTCCTCACCAGACTTCTTGACCACAAGATAATCCTACAAAATAAGAGAAAGAAGAAGTAGACAAAATTCAGCCAAACAATGTCTGCTAAAAACAGCACAATTTTACGATTAAGGGTGATGTCATGTGACCTCCCAAAATCCACCTCACCTCTCCGGTCAGCAGGTAGAGGATCTCCAGGGTGATACCTAATATCTTGTTTCTGTCCTTCTCCATCTTAGCACGTGCTGATACAACAGAATATCACATCTAAAAAGACAGAAAATTCGATGCATGTAGTCATGGCTCACCAGATGTTTTCTTCACTCTCCTGTGTAGAGAGAGAAAGCAATAATAGTCATTAAAGACTTCCCAGAATCCTCCTCACCTCTTCGGTCAGCTCTGTGTACCTGGCCTGTACTGGGATGAGTTTATGGTTCGGTCCACACACTGAACCTTAATGAGAATTTATTCTGTCAGTGTCACGATTGGGAAATAATTCCCTCACTCTGCATGGATAGTTGGATAAATGGTTCCATATTTAGGTTGTATCTGGTCTATAAACCAGAGGCTCTGGATGGACAGTTGGATAAATGGCTTTATATGTAGGATATATCTGGACTGTAAACCAGAGGCTCTGGATGGACAGTTGGGTAAATGGTTCTATATTTAGGTTGTATCTGGTCTATAAACCAGAGGCTCTGGATGGACAGTTGGATAAATGGCTTTATATGTAGGATATATCTGGACTGTAAACCAGAGGCTCTGGATGGACAGTTGGGTAAAGGGCTCTATGGTTATGGCTATCAACTAAAATATCATAATATTACCTGATCTACCTGAAGATCCAGTAGTGTCTCATAATTTCCTACTAAATCACCTTTCACCTGGAACTTACTGTCGTAACCCTACATCACTTCCTGTCTGTACATGACATCACTTCCTTCTTTGCGTTCCATGCCTATAAGTGAGATCTCCATCTTGTGGAGAATTTAAGAACTGCAGCCTACATTCTGTACCTCAAAACCAGGCATCACAGTTCATTTATCGTTTTTGTCGCTTATTCTAATCCCCAAGTACATTTAATGAATATATTCAAATGTTTCATAGTTCTATATGAAAGAAGCTAGCATAGCGATAAAAACAGAAGAAAGAGGGCGCCTGGGTCAGTGTGATATTATTAAGGATTAGTCCATAGAGTCCATAGTAGTAAGGGATATCAAGGAGAAGTCCACAGGACGGATGGATCCACAGGTGGATGGGGATTGCACACACATATGGAGGTGTATAACCAGCAGCATCTCCAGCTCTCACACCTGCTTGGCCCGCCCCCATCCTGATTTGGTCTCTTGCTAGCACTGTGAGAGCAGGTGTGAGAGCTGGAGACGCTGCTGGTTATACACCTCCATATGGCAGGTCTGAGCTTATCCTCATAGTGGTCTTCTCATCCCTCGTGACGGCTGACTGTTTGATTGATGTTACACATCCTCCCTGTGTGCAGCTTGCAAGATACTTTTATGTAAGTGGTATCTGAATAAAGTGTTACTTGCTTTTACTATCACACTGACCCAGGCGCCCTCTTTCTACTGTTTTTGTTTGTCTGAGGGAACCCCTCATATCCTGCTGAGGAGCTGCCGGTGACTGTGTGTGCAATACCCATCCAACTGTGGATCCATCCATCCTGTGGACTTCTCCTTGACATCCCTTACTATTATGGACTGTATGGACTAATTCTTATTAATTCATTTTGGGTATATCTTGTTGTTCTCCTCCCTGTTATTGATCCCTTATGGTCCACCTTATAACTGCCAGTGAGCGCTGACTAACACACTACCTCACAGTTCTGTGTGATATATTGCTAGCATAGCGATAGAACACTTTCCAGATAAAAATGTGAGCTCTTTGTAGTTCTATAACCTGGTTCTTGAGTGAGAAAATATGACAAACATGCACTAATGTTCATTGATATAATGCAGTGGACCAATGTGGTTGAGTAGAAGAATTTGTGTAGAGGGAATAAATCCCATCAAGGGACAACCATACTAAGATGAGTTTGTAGAGAACATGGTAAATCTTTCTCCATATAAAAAGAGAGCATAGAGACAAGTCTCAAGGTGGTCATCTGGTATTGTCAACATATCTCAAATGGCAGATATTTTGTGGTAGACAGATGTTTCTAGATGTGATGTCCATTCTCCTCTATGGAAGCACAAACTAGTAAGGTTGAGGACCAAAAACACAGTGGTCAGCCATGGAAACTGAGTGCAGCAGACAAGAAATACATCCATCTTTCTTACCTTCCAAACTGGAGGATGTCCAGCAATGCTCTATGCTCCTTCCTCTGTTACCCTTGGCAACCACAGCTGCTACTGAGTACTCCTTATGCCCAATTGTATATCAGTATCTTACCCTGCTCCCACTACCTACACCTTCCCAGCATTTAGCCCATTGAGGGCTCCCTGTACAGTTTCATTACCTATGACAAGCCCTCATAAATCTTCCTCTGCTACCTTTTCCTCTCCCCCTCTCATTGCTGTCACTACGTGGACTCCGATTTCATGTACGTTCTGGTGTCTGCCATCACCTGAACTTGGCACAACCACAATGCATCAACAGCTGCATCTCTTTCTGTCAGATACCAGCGCTCTCAATTTCCTGCTAACAGCAGCTACACCTTGGCACTTGTGCCTTTCATTCATCCCTGCAGTTCCTGTTTCACTATCAAGGGCTGCTCAAATGGGATTTGTGCTCCGTTATCTCAGGATCTGCATACAGATAGGTGACTGTGGGGTATTCACTCTCAACCCCACCATGTGAAGGGATTTTCCAGCATGTGGGACAACAACCTGAGCACTTTGAGACTGAGAGTGACCATTACTACATAGGTGTCAGGGAAGGCTTGTCCATAGCACAGATGAAGTTTCCAGGCACATATGTATGTGCAGGCCGGCAGCTGGCTGAGCAGATGTGCATGGACATAGGCGTATGCACATGCAAAATGGTCAGGAGTGCACCTGTCACCAAGCGTGCAATTTAAACAAGGCTGCAGCATTGGCTCATTGCTATTTGGTCTACAGCAATCTGTGTGTTTATCCCTAATTCCTGTCCCTGACCTCTAATCTTGACCCAGCTTGCTCCGGACTACGTTTGCCTGCTACCTGCCCTGACCTCAGCTTCGTTCCTGGATTCTGCCTCTTGTTCTTGCCTGATCTGCCTCACCGTTGCTGACATTGGCCTGTGACCCGACTACTCTTCTGCCTGCCGTTTATGCCTGATCTGCCTGTCTGTTACCGACCCGGCTTGTCTGACCATGTACCGTTCTCATCCAGCCTGCTTCAGCTCCTTCAGTCCAGCGAGCTTACATCTGGCTCCTGCTTCATTTCCACAGTTTGCCACCAACCAAGCTCCATTCCTGGATGGTACTGCTGGTGGGTATCGCTGGTGGATGGTATTGCTGGTGGGTACCCCTGGAGGATGGTACTGCTGGCGGATGGAACGGCTGGTGGGTATCCCTGGTGAATGTTACAGCTGGTGGATATCCCTGGTGGATGGCACTAATGGTGGGGTATCCCTGGTGGATGGTATTACTGGTGAGTACCCCTGGAAGGTAGTACTGCTGGCGGATGGTACGAATGGTTGATATCCCTGGTGGATGGCCCTGATGGTGGGTATCCCTGGTGGATGGTACTGCTAGTGGGTAACCCTGGTGGATGGTACTGCTGGTAGTTATCCCTGGATAATGGTACTGCTGGTGGCTATGCCTGGTGGGTACTGCTGGTGGATGGTACGGATAGTGGGCATCTCTGGTGGATGATACTGCTGGCACTGCTGGTGAATGGTACGGCTGGTGGGTTTCCCTGGTGGATGGTACAGCTGGTGGACAGCACTGATTGTGGGCATCCTTGGTGGATGGTATGGCTGGTGGATATACCTGGTGGATGGCACTGATGGTGGGCATCCTTGGTGGATGGTATGGCTGGTAGGTAACCCTAGTGGATGGTACTGCTGGTGGGTATCCCTGGATAATGGTACTGCTGGTGGCTATGCCTGGTGGGTACTGCTGGCACTGCTGGTGGATGGTATGGATGGTGGGCATCCCTGGTGGATGATACTGCTGGTGAATGGTACAGCTGGTGGGTATCCCTGGTGGATGGTACAGCTAGTGAGTATCCCTGGTGGATGGCACTGCTGGTGGGCATCCCTGATGGATGGTACAGCTGGTGGGTATCCCTGGTGGATGGCAATGCTGGTGGGCATCCCTGGTGGATGGTATGGCTGGTGGGTATCCCTGGTGGATGGTACAGCTGGTGGGTATCCCTGGTGGATGGCAATGCTGGTGGGCATCCCTGGTGGATGGTATGGCTGGTGGGTATCCCTGGTGGATGGTACTGCTGGTGGGTATCCCTGGATAATGGTACTGCTGGTGGCTATGCCTGGTGGGTACTGCTGGCACTGCTGGTGGATGGTATGGATGGTGGGCATCCCTGGTGGATGATACTGCTGGTGAATGGTACAGCTGGTGGGTATCCCTGGTGGATGGTACAGCTAGTGAGTATCCCTGGTGGATGGCACTGCTGGTGGGCATCCCTGATGGATGGTATGGCTGGTGGGTATCCCCGGTGGATGGTACAGCTGGTGGGTATCCCTGGTGGATGGCAATGCTGGTGGGCATCCCTGGTGGATGGTATGGCTGGTGGGTATCCCTGGTGGATGGTACAGCTGGTGGGTATCTCCTGGTGGATGGCACTGCTGGTGAGCATCCCTGGTGGATGGTATGGCTGGTGGGTATCACTGGTGGATGGTACTGCTGGTGGGTATCCCTGGGGGATGGCACTGCTGGGGGGTATCCCTGGTGGATGGTACTGCTGGTAGGTAACCCTAGTGGATGGTACTGCTGGTGGGTACCCCTGGAGGATGGTGCTGCTGGTGGCTATGCCTGGTGGGTACTGCTGACACTGCTGGTGGATGGTACAGATGGTGGGTATCCCGGGTGGATGGTGTAATGGTCATGCATACTGGGCTAACGCATAGCTGTGTGGGTAGTAGCCATTTTGTCATGGTGCAGCTCATCCCAGCCATGTTGTCCAGTGAAGGGCCCCCGACTTTTTTTTTCTTTCAGTTATCCAAGACACAAACTGGTGACTGAGGGCAGGACCTGATCAGTCCAGTGATCAGAATACAAATTGCAGAAGAAATCGGAACTCCCTCCTCCCTTATTTTCAGGAATTCATAGGCTTATACTTCAAGAGCTGTTATCTTAACATAGAGAAGCAGACCCAGGAGAGGTCTGTACAGCTAATGTCGGTCTGGTAGGATGTCCAGGCCTATCGTAAAACTGCCACCTCTCAATTCAGAGAACCAGCAGACACTGGTCGTAAATACCTTAGTGCACATAAAGCTTAAACAGTGGAATAAGTATGAAAGTTCAGCATGTTTCATAACTTCCAAAATAATATTAGCACAGCCATAATATGGACATATTTAGTTTTCTCAGATAATTTGTAGCGTTTCAAGTCCAGACACCCCTATGTCAGATAATATGGGAATCCACTGGTACCCCTTATTCCTTCTAGGTAAACTAGGCCTTGGAGACCTGGCATGTGTGTATTTGTTTTGAAGCAAATGTCATGCTGAACAATAACATGGATATTCGCAGTCTGTAAACATTAGAGATGCAGAGATATGAATCTGTATCACAAAGTGTACCTGGGACATGGTCATGAATGTAGACACCTCCCAGCAACCAACCCCTAAACAAGATGACCAGATGATTGGTCACTGGTCGCTGTCAACTCCCCTTTGATCTAACAGAAAAGGGGAGATGCCAAGACAATGGGCAGTTCTTCTTTTACCATCCAAGCAGGAACATCTGCCAAGTTTGAGAACCGATTACCCAGCTGAACTCTGATCAGCCCTCGGACATTAAATGCAAGTATTCTTCCTCCTCAATCCTACCTTACTTTGTGGCCGTATATTGTCTTTATCTCTTTGAAACATCTTTTTTTTTGTAAATATTTTATTTGCATCAACTTTGACCTTTTCAATATTAAACCCTTATGTTGAAAAGTGTTAACCTTGTCTCTAAAGCTCCTAATGCAAGCTATAAACGAACCTGCCTCTTGAAGAGCGCTACTGTTGTAGAGTGAGGCCTCTGAGTAGACCTGTCTGTGGTGGCAGTGTGTGTGTGTTACAGACACTTATTCTGAAATCATAATTGGTATTGCTAAATTGATGGAAGTCCTGACCGTTCCTAAACAAACGTCAGTGGTGGCAGTTAAAGGGTTAATTGTGTAATTAGCCCAGTGACAATCGCTCTCAGGCTGCTTGCACCTAGATTGTGGTCCAGCAAGCTGGAAAATCTTTGTGCCAGGCGCAGCTGAGAGAGGCATTGTTACGTAAGTGACAGCGTGGTGTGAGGTTGGCCGGTCCTTCATCGCGAGGTTAGAGATCATCAATGGTTGGACAGCCCTGAACTAGACCTTCTGTACTCCCCCCCCCCCCGTCTCACTAATAAAACACCAATGGATGGTTCTCTATGAGTTGGTCTTATTCTAATCACCAAAAATGATGCTCATTTGTAAAAAGGGACCTACAGATAGAACAGAATATTATATGGAAATCAGCCAATAACAACCAATAAGAAGTATGTTTAACCCAAACATTTTACACATCCTGAATATAAGGAAGGACACACACGATGTTCTCTGGTGGTTCTTCTTGCCACATTCTTTATTTGTCCGTATGTCCAAACATAAAGAAAGTGTTAGTCCATGTGAACTTTCTGGTGTCGATCAAGGGTACTTTTTTGAGTGAAAGATTTCCCGCACTCTGAACATGAATAAGGCCGCTCACCTGTGTGAACTCTCTGGTGATTAACAAGATCTCTTTTCTGAATGAAACCTTTCCCGCACTCTGAACATGAATGAGGACGCACGGCTATGTGACTTCTCTGGTGTATAAGAAGATTTTCTGTCTGATGGAACGATTTCCCACATTCTAAACATGAAAAAAGGATGATCTGTGTGAATTTTCTGGTGTCGACAGAGGTTTCCTCTATCCTTGAAACATTTCCCGCACTCTGAACATGAAAAAGGACGCACTGTGTGAGCCCTCTGGTGTTGAAGAAGGAATACTTCATGACGGAAAGATTTCCCACACTCTGGACATGAGTAAAGGCTCTCACTCTTGTGAGTTCTCTGGTGCTTAACAAGTTGTACTTTCTGAATGAAAGCTTTCCCGCACTCCGAACATGAAAAAGGACGCTCACCCGTGTGAATTCTCTGGTGAAAAACAAGGTCTCTTTTCACAACAAAACATTTCCCGCACAACATGAATAAGGACGCTCTGTGTGAATTTTCTGGTGTCGAAGGAGGCTTCTTCTTTCCTTGAAACATTTCCCGCACTCTGAACATGAAAAAGGACACTCGCCCGTGTGAATTCTCAGGTGTTTATCAAGTTCCCCCTTCTGAATGAATGATTTCCCGCACTCTGAACATGAAAAGGGACGCTCGCCCGTGTGAATTCTCCGGTGTTTAAGAAGGTTCCCTCGGTCTCTAAAAGATTTACCGCACTCTGAACATGAAAAAGGACGCTCACCAGTGTGAATTCTCTGGTGAATAACAAGGTCTCTTTTCACAACAAAACATTTCCCGCACTCTGAACATGAAAAGGGACGCTCGCCCGTGTGACTTCTCAGGTGTTTATCAAGCTCCCCCTTCTGAATGAATGATTTCCCGCACTCTGAACATGAAAATGGACGCTCGCCCGTGTGAATTCTCTGGTGTTTAAGAAGGTTCCCTCGGTCTCTAAAACATTTACCGCACTCTGAACATAAGTACGGACGCTCGCCTGTGTGAATTCTCTGGTGATAAACTAGGTGTGCTTTCTGATTGAAACATTTCCCGCACTCTGAACATGAGAAAGGTCGTTCACCTGTGTGAATTCTCTGGTGATAAACTAGGTGTGCTTTCTGATTGAAACATTTCCCGCACTCTGGACATGAGAGAGGACGTTCACCTGTGTGAATTCTCTGGTGATCAAGAAATTTTCCTTTTTGACTGAAACATTTCCCGCACTCTGGACATTTACGCTTACGTTTACGCTTGTTACTTTTCTGATGTTTAGAAGGCTTTCTGGTTTTTTTTGAAGAATTCCCACACACTGTAGATGACAAGGAACGTTCTTCTGTGTGATATCCTTCATGGTTTAAAGAAGATCCCTCAAGATGAGATGGACCTATTGATGGATCTGTACGGTGAGATCCCAGATTTGTTTCAGCAGTAATAGTATGTGGATCATCAGAAGATTCCTCAGGATTAGAGGGATCCATTGGCCTTTCTGGAAGATAAGGTCTATGATATATTTGTGTATTGGGGTCTTCTCCTGGAGAACGTTGTGTGGTGGGATTTTCTTCTTTATATTCTGAAGATACGTTATTCGAGACACAATGTCCACCTGTTGGAAATCAATGCTTAAATGTTAGAGGAATTCAGAAAAGAGGTGACTTACTGTATAAATAAATGTAAAAGAAAATGGGGCCCATGGCTATCTCATCCCGAAGCTTCTTCTACGACCTTAAAAAACGGAAGTAAACCATAATAATGATATTGTAAAGCTGTATGTAGTAGATTCACTACGGAATACTCGGTCTGTTTTGTAGCTCACATGTCGTTCCTTTATTGTACCTTTTTATTTTTATTTACTTTATTTCATTTTAGTTGTATTTTGTAATTGTCAACTTTTCACCTCAAGTATCTCTTTACAGTAGGATCCGTATTGGGGTCAACAGAGGGATGTATAGCAACATTATAACAACGCTTGTTCTTGTATTCCCTACTACGTAAAGGGGTTGTAAAGTCTCATGATTTTTCACCTTAAGGTTCACATGTCATGTTGCATGTACAGTATCTCACAAAAATTAGTACACCCCTCACATTTTTGTAAATATTTTATTCTATCTTTTCATGTGACAACACTGAAGAAATGACACTTTGCTACAATGTAAAGTAGTGAGTGTAAAACTTGTATAACAGTGTAAATTTGTTCCGATCTTATCCCGAGCGCCCCTGACTGCGGCCAAGTGACATAGCAGGTCCCGCCTTCTGGAGCTTGCAGTGCCTATGATAGATGTCCCACTGGTCCAATGGCGGGACCGTCGGATGTGTAACGTCCATCATAGGTGCTGCAGGCACCAGAAGGTGGGAATTACAATGCGGGCGCCACATCACTGTGAGATCCTCACTCGGCGCTCAGGCGGGAAGCTCTCCTCTCCGGGTGCCTGCTTTGATGATGATGGGCGCACCGCACACCATGGCTGAGCTGAGCTGCTGCAGGACACATGAAGTCTGTCTCCTGGTCACGTAGGTCAGTGTATGTATGTCAGGTAGGTAGGTCAGTGTATGTATGTCAGGTAGGTAGGTCAGTGTATGTATGTATGTATGTCAGGTAGGTCAGTGCATGTCAGGTAGGTCAGTGTATGCAGGTCAGGTAGGTAGATCAGTGTATGTATGTATGTCAGGTAGGTCAGTGTATGTCAGGTATGTCGGTGCATGTCAGGTAGGTCAGTGTATGCATGTCAGGAAGGTAGGTTAGTGTGTGCATGTCACTACCATCAGTGTGTGCATGTCACTACCGTCAGTGTATGTATGTCAGGTAGGTAGGTCAGAGTATGTCAGGTAGGTAGGCCAGTGTAATGGTCAGTGCATCAGGCAGGTGAGTTTAGCAGTCAGCATTGGTAAGCCAGGCAGCAACCAGCAAGTGAGCTTACCCCCAGCCACACAACCCCACCGCCCAGCCAAAAAACCCTGCACCACTACCGCGCCCGCCCCCCCCCCCCCCCCCCCCGCGCGCCGGCCTTGGACTTCGGGCTGAAGCCCCTGGTCTTTTTGCCACCTTGCAACACCCCTGGAGCTCTGGTATGGTATTGGGAATCATAAGGTAAAATTTAAATACAAACCAATAAAAGCAGGGATGCTCAACCTTTTGATGTTCGAGGGCCACAAAGAAATGAAATGGTTCCAAATTTTGGAACTTTTTATTTTGAATAGCTTAATGAACATTTTCCTCCTGCAGCCGCTGAATTCTGGCGGGAGGGAGAGGAGGAGAAGCCGGCTTTCGGAGATTGAAGGAGGAAAATGGAGAGAATCAGTTCACGAATATGCCACCCCCCTGCCCATGTGCTTCCCTGCTTTGAGGTCAAGGGCCACATCAGAGGGCTCCAAGGGCCACAGGTTGAGCATCTCTGAATTAAAGGATACATTACACCCAACTGCACTAGGTAACATTGTTTGCATTGAGGACATTGTTACTGCCAGAACAGAGTTGAGCCTCCATCTCATTTATTAGAAACATGGCAAAGTGCTGAGGAACAGAGATGGATCTTTCATATAGTGTACAGTACAGTATCTCCACCTCATTTGTTGAGAACATGACATTATATTGAGGAATGGAGATGGACCTTTCATATGGTGTACATTATCTCCACCTCATTTGTTGGGAACATGACATTATATTGAGGAATGGAGATGGACCTTTCATATGGTGTACAGTATCTCCACCTCATTTTGTTGGGAACATGACATTATATTGAGGAATGGAGATGGACCTTTGATTGGTGTACAGCAGGGGTGGGCAACCTGGGACCCTCCAGCTGTTGCAGAACTACAAGTCCCATCTTGCCTCTGGGAGTAATTGTAACTTCAAGCCTTGCAATGCCTCATGGAGAATGTATTTCCACAACAGCTGGAGGGCCCCAGGTTGCCTACCCCTGGTGTACAGTATTTCCTTATTTGTTGGGAACATGACATTATATTGAGGAATGGAGATTGACCTTTCATATGGTGTACAGTATCTCCTCCTCATTTGTTGGGTACATGATGTTATATGAGAAATTAAGGTGGACCTTTTTATATTGTTTTTATTATCTCCACGTTGTAATTATTTAAATATTTTATACTCATCAAATTAAAATGATAATATGAACTTTTTCTAACTTTACTGTTTATGACTTACTTGTGTCTATATGTAGAGAAGATTCCTCCTGTTTACTTTCCATAATCATCTTCCCCTCCTCTATAGACTGCTGATCTCCACTTACCAACCTCTCTTCTTCTTCCTCTTTAATCTCAGCTTTGATGTCTTTTAGTTCCTCATTCTGAACCACAAAAATGATAAAATTGATAAAACCGTCAACAATAAAAGAATATACTGTATATGTGAATTTTATTTCATAATTTAGAATATAATATTTGAGTTCTATCTCACAGTCCCCTTTACCTGAATTTGGTGAGAGATGCTGGGAACTTCCTGTGTGAAATTCTGGGAATACAAAGGAATACACTTCTCCGTAGAATACTGATCTCTACTAACAAGTATCTTTTCTTCCTCTTCAGTTTCAGCTTTGATGGCTTTCCGTTCTTCCCCCTAAATCCCAAAGATGGCAATAGAGATTTATAATAAAAAAAGAACAGGAGATTACATAGAAGAATGTCACCTCTTACCTTAGAATGCATTCTTAAGTCTACATCCTCAGTCCCCACCTACCTGATCATGGTGTACATAGTTATGATCTTCCCATGGGGAATCCCAGGAATACAAAGGACGGTGAGATCTCTCTAATGGGTTCCCATTACTGGATCCATCTGTAGGAAACACACACACTGACTGAATACATTGTTTCTATATGTTTATCAGATGATGGGGGATCTAGGTGGACCCTCCGTACTGCTCTCTCCTTTACAATAAAGTCTCCTCTTACCCGGTGATGTGAGGGGTGGCTGATTCTCCATCATGACATCCTTGTAGAGTTCCTTGTGTCCTTCTAAATGCTCCCACTCCTGCATGGAGAAATAGACAGTGACATCCTGACACCTTATAGGAACCTGACACACACAATGATACAGTCACCATCCAGACACATCCCTTGTCTGTTACTGGATAATGTCCCAGAATTCCCGACACCACTCACCTCTCCTTTCAGCAGATCAATGATCTTGTTGGTCAGTTCCAGGATCTTTTTATCACGGCTTCTCTCAGAAGATATAAGGGAAAGTGGAGGCCCTGTGATGGTGATCTGGGCTCTGCTCTGAGCTCCCAAAATTTGGTCCTCACCAGACTTCTTGACCACAACATAATCCTACAGAATAAAAGAAAGCAGAATTAAACAAAATTCAGCCAAACAATGACTGCTAAAA
The DNA here is from genome assembly GCF_042186555.1 of Aquarana catesbeiana. Lineage (NCBI taxonomy): Eukaryota > Metazoa > Chordata > Amphibia > Anura > Ranidae > Aquarana > Aquarana catesbeiana. The sequence continues at coordinate 307,489,792 of NC_133331.1, forward strand.
ACAGCACAATGATTACGGGTGATGTCATGTGACCTCCCAAAATCCTTCTCACCTCTCCGGTCAGCAGGTAGAGGATCTCCAGGGTGATACCTAATATCATGTTTCTGTCCTTCTCCATCTTTGCGCGTGCTAATACAACAGAACATCAAATCTAAGAAGACAGAAAACCAACGCATGTAGTCATGGCTCACCAGATGTTTTCTTCACTCTCCTGTGTAGAGAGAGAGAGAAAGCAAAAATAGTCATTACAGACTTCCCAGAATCCTCTCCTCTTCGGTCAGCTCTGTGTACCTGGCCTGTACTGGGATGAGTTTATGGTTTGGTCCACACACTGAACCTTAACGAGAATTTATTCTGTCAGTGTAACGATTGGGAAATAATTCCCTCACTCTGGATGTACAATTGGGTAAATGGCTCTATATTTATGATGTATCTGGTCTATAAACCAGAGGCTCTGGATGGACAGTTAGGTAAAGGGCTCTATGATTATTGCTATCAACTAAAATATCATAATATTACCTAATCTACCTCAAGATCCAGTAGCGTCTCCTCATAATTTCCTACTAAATTACCTTTCACCTGGAACTTCTTGTTGTAACCCTACATCACTTCCTGTCTGTACATGACATCACTTCCTTCTTTGCGTTCCACGCCTATAACTGAGATCTCCATCTTGTGGAGAATGTTAGTACTGCAGCCTACATTCTGTACCTCAAAACCAGGCATCACAGTGTATTTATCGTTTTTGTCGCTTATTCTATTACCCAAGTACATTCATTGAATATATTAAAACGTTTCATAGTTCGATATGAAAGAAGCTAGCATAGCAATAGAATACTTTCCAGATAAAATGTGAGCTCTTTGTAGTTCTATAGCCTGTTTCTTGAGTGAGCAAATATGACAAACATGCACTAATGATTATTAATATACTGTGTACGGTGGACCAATGTGGTTGAGTAGAAAAATTTGTGTAGAGGGAATATATCCCGTCAAGGGACAACCATACTAAGATAAAGTCTTAGAGAACATAGTAAATCTTTCTCCGTATAAAAAGAGAGCATAGTGTCAAGTCTTAAGGTGGTCATCTGGTATCATCAACGTATTTAAAATGGCAGATAATTTGTGGTAGACAGATGTTTCTAGATGTGATGTCCATTCTCCTCTATGGAAGCAAAAACCAGCAAGGTTGAGGACCAGAAACACAGTGGTCAGCCATGGAAACTGAGTGCAGCAGACAAGAAATACATCCAGCCTGCTTACCTTCCAAACTGGAGGATGTCCAGGAATGCTCTATGCTCCTTCCTCTTTTACCCTTGGCAACCACAGCTGATACTGAATAAATAGAGTAGAGTTTACTCTATTTATTCATTAGCTCCTTAGGGGGTCTATCAGGGGAGGCTGCATACCTTTTTGTCCTAAGCGCAGAGTCTTTTTTCTATTTTTCACAGCTGCTACTGAGTACTCCTTATGCCCAATTGTATATCAGTATCTTACCCTGCTCCCGCTAGCTACACCTTCCCTGCATTTAGCTCATTGAGGGCTCCCTCTACAGTTTCATTACCTATGACAAGCCCTTGGAAATCTTCCTCTGCTACCTTTTCCTCTCCACTTCTCAGTGCTGTCACTACGTCTTTACCAGCAGCTCGATCTGGTCGGCCCCCTGCAACTACTCCAGCCTGTTTAAATGCCAGCTGCTCTTGTCCTGCCTGTCTCTGTGCCAGCTATCTCAGTTTGGCCAGTCGCAGCATCAATGGTAGGTCAGTCTAAACTTGACTCAGCTGCAGCTCTGACTGTTGCCATTTCATATTTTGGACATTCAGCCCCCCGGTCTCTCGCTCTATGGCATTACTACCTGCTCTTGGTTTTCTAAAAAGTTCTATTCAATCTTGAGACAGACTGACCCACTCAGTCAAGTGGGGTCCTCCAACACTGTTTAAAGCCACTGTGCACCATGGCCTTGTTCTAGCCCCCCAGCTGATACCTCTCCTGCTGTCGTCTCATAAGACCGATCCATTGTCTACTGTCCAGCCTGATTCCGCCAGTCCATTGCTTGCTGTCCCGTCAGACTTGGATGATCCATTAGCCATTGTTTGCTTTCCAGCCTGACTCTGCTGTTATGCTACCCGCTGTCCAGTCTGATACCACTGACCCATTGCCTGCTGTCCCGTCTGATACCACTGATCCATAACCTGTTGTCCAGTCTGATACCACTGATCCATGACCTGCTGTCAAATCTGATACCACTGATCCTTTACCTGCTGTCCAGTCTGATACCACTGATCCTTTACCTGCTGTCCAGTCTGATACCACTGATCCATCGCCTTCTGTCCAGTCTGATACCACTGATCCATCACCTGCTGTCCAGTCTGATACCACTGATCCACCGCCTGCTCTCCAGTCTGATACCACTGATCTATCACCCGCTGTCCAGTTTGATACCACTGATCCTTTACCTGCTGTCCAGTCTGATACCACTGATCCATCGCTTTCTGTCCAGTCTGATACCACTGATCCACCGCCTGTTGTCCAGTCTGATACCACTGATCCATCACCTGCTGTTCAGTCTGATATCACTGATCCATCGCCTGCTGTCCAGTCTGATACCACTGATCTATCACCTGCTGTCCAGTCTGATACCACTGATCCACAGCCTGCTCTCCAGTCTGATACCATTGATCCACTGCCTGCTCTCCAGTCTGATACCACTGATCCATCACCTGCTGTCCAGTCTGATACCACTGATCCATCGCCTGCTGTCCAGTCTGATACCACTGATCCATCGCTTTCTGTCCAGTCTGATACCACTGATCCACCGCCTGCTGTCCAGTCTGATACCACTGATCCACCGCCTGCTGTCCAGTCTGATACCACTGATCCACCACCTACTGTCCAGTCTGCTACTACTGATCTATTACCTGTTGTCCAGTCTGATACCACTGATCCAGAGCCTGCTCTCCAGTCTGATACCACTGATCCACCGCCTACTCTCCAGTCTGATACCACTGATCCATCAACTGCTGTCCAGTCTGATACCACTGATCCACTGCCTGCTCTCCAGTCTGATATCACTGATCCATCACCTGCTGTCCAGTCTAATACCACTGATTTATCACCTGATGTCCAGTCTGATACCACTGATCCATCGCTATCTGTCCAGTCTGATACCACTGATCCACCACCTGCTGTCCAGTCTGATACCACTGATCCATCACTTTCTGTCCAGTCTGATACCACTGATACACAGCCTGCTCTCCAGTCTGATACCACTGATCCTCTGCCTGCTCTCCAGTCTGATATCACTGATCCATCACCTGCTGTCCAGTCTGATACCACTGATCCATCGCCTGCTGTCCAGTCTGATACCACTGATCCATCGCTTTCTGTCCAGTCTGATACCACTGATCCACCGCCTGCTGTCCAGTCTGATACCACTGATCCACCGCCTGCTGTTCAGTCGGATACCACTGATCCATCACCTGATGTCCAGTCTGATACCACTGATCTATCACCTGCTGTCCAGTCTGATACCACTGATCCACCACCTGCTGTCCAGTCTGATACTACTGATCTATTACCTGTTGTCCAGTCTGATACCACTGATCCATCGTCTGTTGTCCAGTCCGATAGCACTGATCCACCACCTGCTCTCCAGTCCGATACCACTGATCCACCGCCTGCTCTGCAGTCTGATACCACTGATCCACCACCTGCTCTCCAGTCTGGTACTACTGATCCACCGCCTGCTCTCCAGTCTGATACCACTGATCCACCACCTGCTCTCCAGTCTGGTACCACTGATCCACCACCTGCTCTCCAGTCTGATACCACTGATCCATCACCTGATGTCCAGTCTGATACCACTGATCCATCGCTATCTGTTCAGTCTGATACCACTGATCCACCACCTGCTGTCCAGTCTGATACCACTGATCCATCGCTTTCTGTCCAGTCTGATACCACTGATCTATCACCTGCTGTCCAGTCTGATACCACTGATCCACAGCCTGCTCTCCAGTCTGATACTACTGATCCACTGCCTGCTCTCCAGTCTGATACCACTAATCCATCACATGCTGTCCAGTCTGATACCACTGATCCATCACCTGCTCTCCAGTCTGATACCACTGATCCACCGCCTGCTCTCCATTCTGATACCACTGATGCACCACCTGCTCTCCAGTCTGGTACCACTGATCCAACAGCTGCTCTCCAGTCTGATACCACTGATCCATCATCTACTGTCCAGTCTGATACCACTGATCCACAGCCTGCTCTCCAGTCTGAAACCACTGATCCACTGCTTGCTCTCCAGTCTGATACCACTGATCCATCGTCTGCTGTCCAGTCCGATAGCACTGATCCACCACCTGCTCTGCAGTCCGATACCACTGATCCACCGCCTGCTCTGCAGTCTGATACCACTGATCCACCACCTGCTCTCCAGTCTGGTACCACTGATCCACAGCCTGCTCTCCAGTCTGATACCACTGATCCATCACCTGCTGTCCAGTCTGATATCACTGACCTATCACCTGCTGTCCAGTCTGACAGCACTGATCCATCGCTATCTGTCCAGTCTGATACCACGGATCCAACGCCTGCTGTCCAGTCTGATACCACCGATCCATCGCCTGCTCTCCAGTCTGATACCACCGATCCATCGTCTGCTATCCAGTCTGATACCACTGATCCATTGCCTGCTCTCCAGTCTGATACTACTGATCCATCGCCTACTGTCCAGTCTGATACCACTAATCCATCACCTGCTCTCCAGTCTGATACCACTGATCCATCACCTGCAGTCTGATACCACTGATCCATTGTTTTCTGTCCAGTCTGATACCACTGATCTATCGCTTGCTATCCAGTCTGATACCACTGATCCATCACCTGCTGTCCAGGCTGACTCTATTGATCCTCTACCTGCTATCTAAGCTTACTCTATTAATACTTCATCTGCTGATCATCCAGATGCTGCTGATACACTGCCCACTGTCCAGCCTGTTGCCACTGATCCTCTGCCCGTTTTCCAGTCTGATTTCACTGAACCCATGTCTGCTGCCCAGCCAGTCTCCACTCATTCTGTGTCTGCTGTCCAGCCAGTCTCCACTCATCCTGTGTCTGCTGTCCAGCCAGTCTCCACTCATCCTGTGTTTGCTGCCCAGCCAGTCTCCAGTACTTGTTTGTCACATTCCTGGCATGGGTTACCCATCTGATCTGAGATTCCTACAGCCACCTTGCATGAGTATCTTAGGCAGCCATTTGCTTCTGTTGCGCCAAAGCCTGTCTGGGCCACCACTCTGAATTTGATAACTTCACTCGCTGACAGTTCCAGTAGAGATCTGGTAATGGTAGGGTTACATTTGAGCTTTTCCATGACCCCCGTGTAATCTTTGTAACTCCAGCTGCATTAAGGGACATGGGTCTGGTAACCAATGCCTTGGAAAGACCTGGGTGGCTTTCAAAATGCAAAGTATTTTCTAGCTATCAGACTAGCAGCTAAGATGTGAAGTGTCCGGATAGCAGTGAGACATCCTGGCCTGGGTGTACCTGTATGGTTTAATGGCCCCAGTGCTAAGCCTTCAGATGGCCCATGGGATCCTAACATTGGGATATAATCTGTCTTGAGATACTTCAAGCTTTAAGTGTTACATCTGATCTGTGGGAAAGCACATAGCCAGTTTCCAGACCCTGTTGGCAGGGTATCCTGCAGGTTGGCGGACTTTGACCTAAAGAAATCTAACATGTCTTCAGACACTGATGTTGGGAGACCTTCTCCTGTTTAGACCTATCAAACACAAGGGTCTCTCACATGGACTTTTATGATCAAGGGTCGGTGGAGCATCCAGGGGAGACTCCTGGATCACCTGCTGGTGGCACTATTGTTCTATAGCTGAAGGGTGTACTTTTGGTGTCCAACGGGTGTATCTCAGTAACCAGCTTCTGAAAAGGTAGATAACCCCTCCCCTAGCTTCCCTCAGTGCCTCAGTGAGTTTTGCCTGTGTGCCACATACTGTACCTTTTTACCACAGCCTGGTTATTGATGTGCTTGTCCTGATGATGCACTTGACCTTAACTCTGAATCCAACCTGCATCCTGTAACATGCTACCCCATATCTACTCCCCTTGTATCTGGTATGTCTCCCTGGTTGTTCCTGGCATCTCCTGTCTTACCCTGTGCAGCACACCGATCTGGTCACCCCTGCTGTTGCCGGATACCTACACTCAGTATCCTAACAGACATTCTTCCTGCTGATTACCAATATAGGGCTGATCGGGAAATCCCAGATCTTAGGGGTTTCCAATAACATTTTGACTGCTGAACCACATTCATAAAATCAAATAAAGAATAATGAGGCTTGTTGACCATGTATATAGATTCTGTACCCTAAAGCTATGGTTGCCCTACAGCCCCTGTACATCTGTAACCCAAGATTGTCCCAAACAGAGGGGGACCAAAAGAAAAGTGGGGCTCAAAGGAAGGGCAATCTAGATAGATGTGTTGAATATAAGTGAATATTTATTGAGGTACAAAATTGAAAAACATGGGGATATACAAGAGCATTACCAATAAGTTACATTGCCCTGATAAAATTGATCAATACCTAAATTGATCAAAACAAGAACACAGACATGGGGAACATATAACATATAAAGACTAACAAAACAGACATGTCCGGATGTCTGGGCTATTGATGTCTGCGCAGCCTGTGGCAGTGAGAAGTGTGCAAATATCCTGAATGGGGTTGCTGTGCAGACATCAATTCCCCCGGGGGAGGGGCGGCTCAGTATGGGATGTGGAGGGATGTGGAAAACGGGGAGGGGGGGGGGGGGGGGTAGGGAAGGAACCAGGAAGAGGGTGGAGAGCCGTGGAGTGGGGTGCTAGTATGAGACCTGTGATCAGACATCAATAATCCTGTAGATGGAAGTATATAGGCCATGCATGTATGTATGAACCACATTCATAGATACATTTAATATTTCAAGCATGTAGCTTTAACCACAAGCAGGGAGAACAATACAGTACATGGTATAAATTCAAATATAATTGTTCTGAAATGCCAGAGAACCCTGTGATACAATTTATACATTCTGAGGGCACATGTGAGTGTCAGCAACCTGGTGGTAGCTATCAGGCTAAAACAAGCTGTTTGGCTGATGCACATGTGCATATGCATGAGCATTGAAGACACATAGCACATTTACCTACACGTATGAGCTTGCGCACACACACATGCACGCACATGTGCGTGCATGTTCACTGCTGACAAGTGGCTTATTTAAACCTGATTCCTGCACTGGTCCTGTGCTGTATGGTCTTCTGCCTTGTCCCGTGATCCTGTCTTGACACAAATCCATGACCCTGTTACGGATCCGGCTGCCTCTCTGTCCTTGCTCTCAGATTATCCTTGCCTGCCCATGTTTGATGTCTGTCTTTGCTACTGACCCAGGCCTGGACTACTGACCACACTTCTGCCTAGTGACTCTGTACCTCACTGCCTGATTGTAGCTGAACTCTGCCTTTTCCTGACTCCGATTCCATGTACGTTCTGGTGTCTACCATCATCTGAACTTGGCACAACCACAATGCATCAACAGCTGTACCTCTTTCTGTCAGATACCAGTGCTCTCAATTTCCTGATCACAGCAGCTACACCTTGGCACTTGATACCACTGTGCTATTCTTTTATCCCTGCAGTCCCTGTTTCAGTATTAAGGGCTGCTCAAATGGGAACTGTCTAAAAGCCCATGCTCATCATCTCAGGATCTGCATACAGATAAGTGACAGTGGGGTATTCACTCTCAACCTCACCATGTGAAGAGATATTCCAGCATGTGGGACAACAACCTGAGCACTTGCAGACTGAGAGTGATCATTACTACATAGATGTCAGGGAAGGCTTGTCCATAGCACAGATGAAGTTTCCAGGCACATGTGTATGTGCAGGCCGGCAGCTGGCTGAGCAGATATGCATGGACATAGGCGCATGCACATGCACATGGCCAGGAGTGCACCTGTCAGCAAGCATGCCATTTAAACAAGGCTGCAGCATTGGCTCATTGCTGTTTGGTCTACAGCGTTCTGTGTGTTTATCCCTAATTCCTGTGCCTAACCTTTAATCTTGACCCAGCTTGCTCCGGACTACGTTTGCCTGCTACCTGCCCTGACCTCGGCTTCATTCCTGGATTCTGCCTCCTGTTCTTGCCTGATCTGCCTCACCGTTGCTGACATTGGCCTTTGACCCGACTACTTTTCTGCCTGCCGTTTATGCCTGATCTGCCTGTCTGTTACCAACTCAGCTTGTCTGACCATGTACCCTTCTCATCCAGCCTGCTTCAGCTCCTTCAGTCTAGCGAGCTTACATCTGCCTCCTGCTTCATTTTCAACAGTCTGCCGCCAACCAAGCTCCATCCCTGGATGGTACTGCTGGTGGATATCCCTGGTGGACAGTACTGCTGGTGGGTACCCTTGGAGGATGGTACTGTTGGCAGATGGTAGGGCTGGTGGGTATCCCTGGTGGATGGTACTACTGGTGGGTATCCTTAGATAATGGTACTGCTGGTGGCTATGCCTGGTGGGTACTGCTGGCACTGCTGGTGGATGGTAGGGATGGTGGGCATCCCTGGTGGATGATACTGCTGGCACTGCTGGTGTATGGTACAGCTGGTGGGTATCCCTGGTGGATGGTACAGCTAGTGGATATCCCTGGTGGATGGCACTGATGGTGGCCATCCCCAGTGGATGGTACGGCTGGTGGGAATCCCTGGTGGATGGTACTGCTGGTGGGTAACCCTGGTGGATGGTACAGCTGGTGGGTATCCCTGAATAATGGTACTGCTGGTGACTATGCCTGGTGGGTACTGCTGGCACTGCTGGTGGATGATACGGATGGTGGATGATACTGCTGGCACTGCTGGTGAATGATATGGCTGGTGGGTATCCCTGGTGGATGGTACAGCTGGTGGGTATCCCTGGTGAATGGAACGGGTGCCTTGTCCCAAAAGGTTCTCCGGAGAACCAGGTTTAGAGCATTCCGCAATGCCTGTCAACTTTATTTTTCGCTTCAACCACAGACTTTCTCTGCCGAGACTACCAAGGTGGGGTTCATCATATCTTTGCTCCAGGGTGAACCCCAAACCTGGGCTCATCGTCTGTTGGAAGTAAAGGACGCACAACTTGATACCATGTCCTCCTTCTTCCAGGCTATGTCCCGATTGTATGAGGACCCTCAACGAACTGCTACTGCTGAGTCCTCTCTCCATGCACTCCAGCAAGGCCGCCGAGCAGTCGAGGAATATGTTACGGACTTCAGATGCTGGAGTGCAGACACAGGTTGGAACAAAGCAGCATTGCGGCATCAGTTCCGCCTGGGATTAGCGGAGGACCTGAAGGATGAGTTAGCTCGTGTGGGGGTGCCAAGCTCACTGGAGGACTTAATTTCCGTATCCATCCAGATCGACCGTCGTCTTCGGGAACGCAGGCAGGAAAAATCAACTGGTCCATCTCAGCCTGTGTGGATGATGCCTAAAGTTCCAGTTCGTGCCCAGCCAACATCTGCTAAGTTACCTTCCTCCAAACCGGCAACAGAGACGTCCACACAACTTGGCCTGATCTGCCCATCACTTTCCCTTGAAGAACGGTCACAACGCTGTCAGGGCAACCTCTACCTCTACTGTGGAGGGGCTGGCCATTATGTACGTAATTGCCCAACTAAAGGACGTAGAGGTCTCACCACTTCTTCAGTTACCCAGTCAGTCCTGCCAGCAACTTCCGCTCATCTGGCGCTTCCCATCAATTTCCAGTTTCCAGGCAGAAGCGTGTCTACAACAGGAATTGTGGATTCCGGGGCCTGCAGTTGTTTCATTGACTTGGCATTCGCAGGTCAACAACATATTCCTCTTCTACCCAAGATGCAGGGACTTACTGTATTTCTGGCCATTGGCTCCTGTGTTAAAGCGGAGTTCCACCCAAAAGTGGAACTTCCGCTCATCGGATCCCCCCCCCTCCGGTGTCACAGTTGGCACCTTTCAGGGGGGAGGGGGGTGCGGATACCTGTCTAAGACAGGTATCTGCACCCACTCCTGGGAATAGACTCCCATGGGAGTCACGCCCCATCCCGCACTCCCCCGCTGTCTCCTGGGAAAGACACAGGTCCCAGGAGATAGCGGGGACCATTGAGAAAGCGCAGCATGACTCGCGCATGCGCAGTAGGGAATCGGGAAGTGAAGCCGCAACGCTTCACTTCCTGATTCCCTCAATGAGAATAGCGGCGGCAGCACCCGAGGATCGAGGGACGGTTCGGTCTCGGGTGCCGACATCGCTGGACCCCGGGACAGGTGAGTGACCTTATTTTAAAAGTCAGCAGCTGCAGTATTTGCAGCTGCTGACATCTAAAAAACATTTTTTCGCGGGACCCCCGCTTTAAGTCTGGACTGGTGACTAAGGAGACCCCTCCATTGCCTGACTTTGACCCCTACCAATCACAAGGAACTTTTACGTGTAGATGCAATTTCCTCACCTCTGTTTCCTGTCATTCTGGGCCTACCATGGTTTCGGGCCCATAACCTGCTGATTGATTGGAGCTTTGGCAGCATCAAGTACCAGTCATCATACTGTCAGGAGCACTGTCTATCTGAGCCCATCTTGCCACCCACTGCGCTACTTTGTATGGACATTTATACTGAACTTTAGCAAAGGGTGCCCGAGGCTTATCATGAATATCTGGATGTTTTCAGTAAGCGGGGGGCAGACACCTTACCTCCACAAAGAGCCTACGATTGCCCCATTGAACTCCTGTCAGGGGCTGCAATTCCGTTTGGTCGGATCTTCCCTCTGTCCGAAAAGGAACTAGGTGCTCTGAAGAAGTACATTGATGAGAGTCTTCAAAAGGGGTTCATCTGTCCTTCTACTTCACTTGCTGGGGCGGGAATATTCTTTGTGGAGAAGAAGGACCATTCTCTACGGCCGTGCGTAGATTATTGCAAACTAAATAAAATCACGGTGAAGAATCATTATCCCCTTCCCTTGGTTCCAGAACTTTTCCAAAGACTTCGCTCTGCTTCCATCTTCACCAAGCTTGACTTGAGGGGAGCCTACAACCTTATCCACATACATAAGGGAAATGAGTGGAAGACTGCCCTTCGCACCCGTTTTGGCCATTACGAGTACCTCATCATGCCCTTTGGTCTGTGTAATGCGCCAGCTACGTTTCAGCACTTGATTAACAACGTCTTTAAGGACTATCTAGACATCTTTGTTATCGTCTACCTAGATGACATACTTGTGTTCTCCACTTCTCTTGCAAGTCATCGCGAACATATCATGAATGTTCCCTGCCGTCTCCGCTTACACGGACTTATGCCAAACCAGAGAAGTGTGAGTTCAAACAACGAAGTATCCAGTTCTTGAAATTAATCATCTCCGCCGGTGGGATTGAGATGGATCTCCAGAAAGTCTCAGCAATTCTAACCTGGCCAGCTCCCACTGATAAGAAGGGAATCCAGCGATTCATGGGGTTTGCTAATTTTTATTGCAGATTTATCAAAAACTTTTCGGCCATCATCACACCCATTACACAACTTACCAAACAGGGTGTCCGTTTCCATCATTGGTCCCCTGAAGCCCAGGCTGCCTTTGAGACTCTTATGCCGCGTACACACGGTCAGACTTTTCGTCTACAAAAGTCCGACGGACGCCAACGGACAAAATACGACTGACAATCCGATCATGTGTGGGCTTCCCCGGACTTTCAGCGGACTTTTCCAGCCGCAAATCTGACAGACTTTAGATTTGAAACATGCTTCAAATCTTTATGTCATAACTATGGCGGACCCAGAAATCCGCTCATCTGTATGCTAGTCTGACGGACAAAAACCCACGCTAGGGCAGCTATTGGCTACTGGCTATCAACTTCCTTATTTTAGTCCGGTGTACGTCATCACGTACGAATCCGTCGGACTTTTGTGTGATCGTATGTAGGCAAGTCCGTTCGTAATGCCGCGTACACAAGAGCGGACTTTACGGCAGACTTTGCCCGGTGGAAGGGATTACGTCGGACAATTCGATGTGTGTGGGCTCCAGCGGACTTTGTTTTCTCAAAAGTTGGACGGACTTAGATTTGAAACATGTTTTAAATCAATCCGTCGAAATAGAGTCCGGTCGAAAAGTCCGCTCGTCTGTATGCTAGTTCGACGGACAAAAAGCCACGCTAGGGCAGCTATTGGCTACTGGCTATGAACTTCCTTGTTTTAGTCCGGTCGTACGTCATCACGCACGAATTCGACGGACTTTGGTGGATTGTGTGTAGGCAAGTCCGTTCATTCAGAAAGTCCGTCGTAAAGTCTATCGAAAAATCCGCCAAGCAAAGTCTGCCGTAAAGTCCGCTTGTGTGTACGCGGCATTAGAAAGTCTGCCGCAAGTCCGCCAAAAGTCAGTCGAAAGTCTGTCGGACAGGCTGTCAGACTTTTGTAGCCGAAAAGTCCGACCATGTGTACGCGGCATTAAAGGACTGTTTATGTCTGCTCCCATACTAAGCCATCCAGATCCAGCGCTACCCTACATTCTGGAGGTAGACGCTTCCGAGAGTGCTGTCGGAGGGGTTCTGTCCCAGTGCCAAGGTCTCAAGGATCTGATTCACCCTGTAGCCTTTTTCTCTCAGAAGCTCGCCCCTGCTGAGAGAAACGAACTTCTTGCCATAAAAGCCGCTCTTGAGGAATGGAGGTATTTGCTACAGGGGGCAGCACACCCAATATTGATATATACGGATCATAAGAACCTTGAGTATTTACGGACTGCTAAACGGCTGAAACCCCGCCAGGCCCGTTGGGCACTTTTCTTCTCAAGGTTTCTGTTCCATATAACCTACAGACCTGGGTCTAAGAATGTCAAGCCTGACGCGCTGTCGTGTATGTTCGAAGATCCTAAGGACTTGCCAGTGTCAGACACCATTTTGCCAGCAGGAAACTTCCTACTACTACAGACCGACCTGGTGTCTCAACTAAAACAAGCATCCACAGTTACCCCTGCTCCCATTGGGGATACCCTTCAGGCAAGGGAGGGTCTTCTTTGGAAGGGGGACCGAGTTTTTGTTCCGGAAGGAGTTTGGATGCCGGTGTTGGGTTTCTGCCACAATCATCCCTTAGCAGGGCACTTCGGGATTCGCAAGGCAACAGAATTGGTGCAATGCACTTTCTGGTGGCCTAATCTGGAAAGAGACTGTAAAAGCTACGTAGGTGCATGCACCACCTGTATCCGAAATAAGAGCACCCGAAACAGGGCATGGGGCTTGCTCAGATCTCTGCCTGTGCCCGGCAGGCCTTGGTCCTTGATTTCTATGGACTTTATAGTAGAGTTACCACCTTCTGAAGGTTGTACGGCCATCTTTGTTATTGTTGATCGCCTGTCCAAGATGGCCCACTTCTTACCCTTAAAGGGTGCACCATCTGCTGCAGAGACGGCTCGAGTGTTCATCAGGGAAGTTGTGAGACTCCATGGGGTACCTGTTGATATCGTATCTGACCGAGGGATCCAATTTACGTCCAGGTTCTGGAAATCACTCTGTGAGACCCTGAAGATCAAACTCTCTATGTCATCCGCATATCACCCACAGTCTAACGGACAAACCGAATTGACTAACCAAACGTTGGAACAATATATCCGTTGCTTCACATCTTTTGTCCAGAATGACTGGGTGTCTCTCCTACCATTAGCTGAGTTTGCTTATAACAACTCCTGTCATTCAGCCACTAAACAGTCTCCGTTCTTCGCAAACTGTGGCTTCCATCCCACCTTCTTGCCCGACCTTGTCTCCGAGTCCTCAGTTCCAGCCGTCCAGAATACGGTATACTTCTTCAGTCGTAACAATAAATTATTGCAAGAAGCTATAACCAAGGCACAGGAAGGTAATAAAAAGGCTTTCGACAGAAGGAGGAGGGGAGAACTGATCCTGCAGCCTGGTGACCAGGTTTGGTTGGCCACAACCAATCTGAGATTGGCTTGTCCATCTAAGAAGCTTGCTCCAAAGTTTCTGGGACCATTTCCTGTAAAGAGGAGAATTAACAACATTTCCTATGAACTGTCTGTACCGGATTCCTTCAGGATACATCCAGTGTTCCATGTATCTTTATTAAAACCCACAGTGCCGGATCCCTTTCCTAATCGGGGGACTAGACCGCCTGAACCAGTGATCATCAATGGGGATGAGGAGTTTGAGGTGGAAGCAATTGTAGACTGCAGGAGAAGAAGGGGTCGTCTGCAATACTTAATTAAGTGGAAGGGTTATGGGCCAGAGGAAAACTCCTGGGAACCTGAGCAGAATGTGCACGCTATGGACTTGGTCCACGCCTTTTTCTGCAGCCACCCCCAGAAGAAGAACCAACTGGGCATCCGGAGGCTGCCTGTAAGGGGGGGGCAGTGTCAGGGAAGACATCTGCAGAGTACAACTGTTGCTTCCAGGCGCATACCTGTGCACAAGCGCCAACCAAGAATGACCAGAACTACCACGGGCGCTTCTGCAGACACGCATGCGCGTTGGCTCGCACGTGCGCGCACCTGTCACCAGAACTGGTGCCAGTCGGTCTAAATGGAGCTTCAACGCTGGCTAGTTGCTGCTTGGTCTACAGCGTAACCTGAATCCTGATTGTTTGATTTCTTCTGCTACTGATCCGGCTTGTTCCCGACTACCGATGCCTGCTTCCTGCCCTGACCCCTGGCTTCCCATGGACTGATCTCTGTCTCCAGTTCCTGTTACCTAGCATCTGTTGCCGAACCTGCCTGTGACCCAACTACGCCTCTGCCTGCTGTCTATGCCTGATTTGCCCGTCTGTTGCCAGAACCTGCCTGTGACCCGACTACACTTCTGCCTGCCGCTTCTGCCTGATCTGCCTGTCTGCTGTCTACCCGGCTTGTCTGATCCTGCTTCCAGCCGTCCAGCCTGCTTCAAGACCCTGCTTCCTGTGGTGCATCTCTGCCTCCTCCTGCCAAGTCCGCCAGCCGTCAGCCACCTCACCTGCCTGCTACCTGCTGTGTTCCAGCTTCCTGTTGTGAGTTCTTGGCTACTGCTGATACAGACTTCTGGACTGATCATAGGCACTCTTATCCCGCCGTGCTCCTGAGCCTGCTGTCCCACTATCAGGGACTCTCGAGCCGGAGCTGTACGAGAGGCCTTCCTCTACACGTCAGGCTCACCCACCAGGTACGTGACACCCTTATTCCTTCTAGGTAAACTAGGCCTTGGAGACCTGGCATGTGTGTATACGTTTTTGAAGCAAATGTCACGCTGTACAATAACATGGATATTCACAGTCTGTAAACATTAGAGATGCAGAGATATGAATATGTATCACAAAGTGTACCTGGGATATGGTCATGAGTGTAGACACCTCCCAGCAACCAAAACCTAAACAAGATGACCAGATGATTGGTCACTGGTCACTGTCAACACCCCTTTGATCTGACAGAAAAGAGGAGAAGCCAAGACAATGGGCAGTTCTCCTTTTACCATCCAAGCAGGAACATCTGCCAAGTTTGAGAACCGATTACCCAGCTCATCGATCGAACTCTGATCATGCCTCGGACATTAATTGCAAGTATTCTTCCTCCTCAATCCTACCTTACTTTGTGGCTGTATATTGTCTTTATATCTTTGAAAAGAAAGAAAGGAGGGCGCACCGACCTAGTGCATTACCACTGATAGCGTTTATTAAAAAAAGTAAAACAGCAAAATGGATACTCACAAACGAGCATGAATGACAAGCATGAACAATAGCTGCAGGTGCGCAGTGACAGACATCAGAAAGAGACCAGGACCGGACATCAGGTGGATAAGGCAATGGCTGACGCGTTTGGGGGGAGAACCCCTTTCTTCAGAGCCTAAGCGGGTAGTGGCTGCTAGCAGGTGAGAGCAGCCACTACCCGCTTAGGCTCTGAAGAAAGGGGTTCTCCCCCGAAACGCGTCAGCCATTGCCTTATCCACCTGATGTCCGGTCCCGGTCTCTTTCTGATGTCTGTCACTGTGCACCTGCAGCTATTGTTCATGCTTGTCATTCATGCTCGTTTGTGAGTATCCATTTTGCTGTTTTACTTTTTTTAATAAACGCTATCAGTGGTAATGCACTAGGTCGGTGCGCCCTCCTTTCTTTCTTTTCTTTTTGTAGCCCATGAATGCCCATTATTCTGAGGAGGGCTGCAAGACGGCAGACACCACTGAAGCATTCTGGCCTTACCACACATTGAGGTTCTAGACACCCGAGCGCAGGAGAGAGTTTTTTCAGCTTTATCTCTTTGAAACATCTTTTTACTGTAAATATTTTATTTGCATCAACTTTGACCTTTTCATTATTAAACCCTTATGTTGGAAAGTGTTAACCTTGTCTCTAAAGCTCTTAATGCCACCTATAAACGAACCTGCCTCTTGAAGAGCGCTACTGTTGTAGAGTAAGGCCTCTTAGTAGACCTGATTGTGGTGGCAGTGTGTGTGTGTTGCAGACGCTTATTCGGAAATCATAATTGGTATTGCTAAATTGATGGAAGTCCTGACTCTTCCTAAACAAACGTCAGTGGTGGCAGATAAAGGTTTAATTGCGTAAATTAGTGACAATTGCTCTCAGGCTGCTGGCACCTAGATTGTGGTCCCGCAAGCTGGAAAATCTTTGTGCCGGGCGCAGCTGAGAGTGGCATTGTTACGTAAGTGACAGCGTGGTGTGAGGTTGGCCGGTCCTTCATCGCGAGGTAAGAGATCATCAATGGTTGGACAGCCCTGAACTAGACCTTCTGTCTCCCCCCCCCCCCCCGTCTCACTAATAAAACACCAATGGATGGTTCTCTATGAGTTGGTCTTATTCTAATCACCAAAAATGATGCTCATTTGTAAAAAGGGACCTACAGGTAGAACAGAATATTATATGGAAATCAGCCAATAACAACCAATAAGAAGTATGTTTAACCCAAACATTTTACACATCCTGAAGATAAGGAAGGACACACACGATGTTCTCTGGTGGTTCTTCTTGCCACATTCTTTATTTGTCCGTATGTCCAAACATACAAAAAGTGTTAGTCTATGTGAACTTTCTGGTGTCGATCAAGTGTACATTTTTGAGTGAAAGATTTCCCGCACTCTGAACATGAATAAGGCCGCTCACCTGTGTGAACTCTCTGGTGATTAACAAGATCTCTTTTCTGAATGAAACCTTTCCCGCACTCTGAACATGAATGAGGACGCACGGCTATGTGACTTCTCTGGTGTATAAGAAGATTTTCTGTCTGATGGAACGATTTCCCACATTCTAAACATGAATAAGGACAATCTGTGTGAATTTTCTGGTGTCGAAGGAGGCTTCCTCTGTCCTTGAAACATTTCCCGCACTCTGAACATGAGAAAGGACGCTCACCCGTGTGAATTTTTTGGTGTTGACAAAAGTGTTCTTTCCGAACGAAACATTTCCCGCACTCTGAACATGAAAAAGGACGCACTGTGTGAGCCCTCTGGTGTTGACAAAGGAATACTTCACGACGGAAAGATTTCTCACACTCTGGACATGAGTAAAGGCTCTCACTGTTGTGAGTTCTCTGATGCTTAACAAGTTGTACTTTCTGAATAAAACCTTTCCCGCACTCCGAACATGAAAAAGGACGCTCACCCGTGTGAATTCTCTGGTGAATAACAAGGTCTCTTTTCACAACAAAACATTTCCCGCACTCTGAACATGAAAAGGGACGCTCACCCGTGTGAATTCTCAAGTGTGTATCAAGCTCTCCCTTCTGAATGAATGATTTCCCGCACTCTGAACATGAAAAGGGACGCTCCCCTGTGTGAATTCTCTGGTGTTTAAGAAGGTTCCCTCGGTCTCTAAAACAATTCCCGCACTCTGAACATGAAAAGGGACGCTCTCCCGTGTGAATTCTAAGGTGTTTATCAAGCTCCCCCTTCTGAATGAATGATTTCCCGCACTCTGAACATGAAAAGGGACGCTCGCCTGTGTGAATTCTCTGGTGAATAACAAGGTCTCTTTTCACAACAAAACATTTCCCGCACTCTGAACATGAAAAGGGACGCTCACCCGTGTGAATTCTCAGGTGTTTATCAAGCTCTCCCTTCTGAATGAATGATCTCCCGCACTCTGAACATGAAAAGAGACGCTCGCCCGTGTGAATTCTCTGGTGTTTAAGAAGGTTCCATGGTCTCTGAAACATTTACCGCACTCTGAACATAAGAACGGAAGCTCGCCTGTGTGAATTCTCTGGTGATTAACTAGGTGTGCTTTCTGATTGAAACATTTCCCGCACTCTGAACATGGGAAAGGACGTTCACCTGTGTGAATTCTCTGGTGATCAAGAAATTTTCCTTTTTGACTGAAACATTTCCTGCACTCTGGACATGAGAAAGGACGTTTACGCTTGTTAGATTTCTGGTGTGTAGGAGGCTTTATGGTTTCTTTGGAAGAATTCCCACACACTGTAGATGACAAGGAACGTTCTCCTGTGTGAGATCCTTCATGGTTTAAAGAAGATCCCTCAAGATGAGATGGACCTGTTGATGGATCTGTACGGTGAGATCCCAGATTTGTTTCAGCAGTAATAGTATGTGGATCATCAGAAGATTCCTCAGGATTAGAGGGATCCATTGATCTTTCTGGAAGATAAGGTCTATGAAATATTTGTGTATTGAGGTCTTCTCCTGGAGAACATTGTGTGGTGGGATTTTCTTCTTCTTTAAATTCTTCTTCTTTAAATTCTGAAGATACGTTATTCGAGACACAATGTCCACCTGTTGGAAATCAATGCTTAAATGTTAGAGGAATTCACAAAAGAGGTGACTTACTGTATAAATAAATGTAAAAGAAAATGGGGCGCATGGCTATCTCATCCCGAAGCTTCTTCTACGACCTTAAAAAATGTAAGTAAACCATAATAATGATATTGTAAAGCTGTATGTAGTAGATTCGCTACGGAATACTCAGTCTGTTTTGTAGCTCACACGTCGTTCCTTTATTGTACCTTTTTATTTTTATTTATTTTATTTCATTTTAGTTATATTTTGTAATTGTCAACTTTTCACCTCCATTACCTCTTTACAGTAGGATCCGTATTGGGGTCAACAGAGGGATGTATAGCAACATTAACAATTACAACCCAGGGTCCTCCTAACTCTCTTGTATTGAATTGGATTGTTGCTGTATTGTCTCCCTTTTTATTGTAAAGCGCTGCGCAAATTGTTGGCGCCATATAAATCCTGTATAATAATAATAATAATAATATACAGTATGTTGGTCTAACACTCTACAGTATCTCAGAGCTCTGGTATGGAATTGGGAATCATAACGTAAAATTTGAATACAAACCAATGAAAGCAGGGATGCTCAACCTTTTGATGTTCGCGGGCCACCTATGTGATTTGGTAAACGGTCACAAAGAAATGACATGGTTCCAAATTTTGGAACTTTTTATTTTGAATAGATTAATGAACATTTTCCTCCTGCAGCCGCTGAATTCTGACGGGAGGGAGAGGAGGAGAAGTCAGCTTTCAGCGGTTGCAGGAGGAAAATGGAGAGAATCAGTTCACAAAAATGCCACCCCCCCTGTCCAAGTGTAAAACAGAATGTGACAGGGAGGCCGCACGGGCCCGGGAGCATGGGCGCAGGGCCGCCATTGTGACCTCTGATGCTACACCAGTGGTTGAGGTGTTGTAGTAAAAACACATCTCAACTATAGGGTTTTGCCCCAAACTGCAAATGTAAACAAGCCCTTACCTACCTTTTATAGGTTCTAATATGTCCATTGCAAAAGTGAAAGTATGTGATGTTTATTACACTGACCTTCTTTTCCTCTTCTAGGTTCTGCTGTCATCGTTCTCCAGGATGCTAGAAAGGTCCCAAAAGACGGGCATTTGGTATCAGTCTGCCTGGGACAGGAGTCAGTTACAGTGGAAGCATCAGCTTATGCAGCTCCTGCTTCCTCTATGCTGGCTCGATACACTCTGATGCTCTGGGATGGCGGGTCGGCAACCCCAGATCAGGATCAACAGGTTGCTGACCCTGGACATGTGCTTCCCTGCTTTGAGGTCAAGGGCCACATCAGAGGGCTCTAAGGGCCACAGGTTGAGCATCTCTGAAAGGCTACATTACACCCAACTGCACTAGGTAACATTGTTTGCATTGAGGACATTGTTACTGCCAGAACAGAGTTGAGCCTTCCTCCATCTCATTTATTAGAAACATGGCAAAGTACTGAGGAACAGAGATGGATCTTTCATATAGTGTACAGTATCTCCACCTCATTTGTTGGGAACATGACGTTATAATGGGGAATGGAGATGGACCTTTCATATGGTGTACAGTATCTCCTCCTCATTTGTTGGGAACATGACATTATATTGAGGAATGGAGATGGACCTTTCATATGGTGTACAGTATCTCCTCCTCATTTGTTGGGAACATGACGTTATATTGAGGAATGGAGATGGACCTTTCATTTGAGGTACAGTAGGGGTAGGCAACCTAAGGGCCCTCCAGCTGTTGCAGAACTACAATTCCCATCTTGCCTCTGGGAGTAATTGTAACTGCAAGCCTCGCAATGCCTCAAGGAGAATGTAGTTCCACAACAGCTGGAGGGCCCCAGATTGCCTACCCCTGGTGTACAGTATATCCTTGTTTGTTGGGAACATGACGTTATATTGAGAAATGGAGATGGACCTTTCATATGGTGTACAGTATCTCCTCCTCATTTGTTGGGAACATGACATTATATTGAGGAATGGAGATGGACCTTTCATATGGTGTACAGTATCTCCTCCTCATTTGTTGGGTACATGATGTTATATGAGAAATTAAGGTGGACCTTTTTATATTGTTTTTATTATCTCCACGTTGTAATTATTTAAATATTTTATACTCATCAAATAAAAATGATAATCTGAACTTTTTCTAACTTTAGTGTCTATGACTTACTTGTGTCTATATGTAGAGAAGATTCCTCCTGTTTACTTTCCATAATCATCTCCTCCTCTTCCATAGACTGCTGATCTCCACTCACCAACCTCTCTTCTTCTTCCTCTTTAATCTCAACTTTGATGTCTTTTTGTTCTTCATTCTGAACCAGAAAAATGATAACATTTATAAAACTATCAATAATAAAATAATATACTGTATATGAGAATGTTATCTCATAATTTAGAATATATTATTTGAGTTCTATCTCACAGTCCCCTTTACCTGAATTTGGTGAGAGATGCTGGGAACTTCCTGTGTGAAATTTTGGGAATACAAATGACTACTCTTCTCCATAGAATACTGATCTCTACTAACAAGTATCTTTTCTTCCTCTTCAGTTTCAGCTTTGATGTCATTCAGTTCTTCCCCCTAAATCCCAAAGATGGCAGTAGGGATTTGTAAAAAAAAAAAAAAAAAAAAAAAAAGAACAAGAGATTACATAGAAGAATGTCACCTCTTACCTTAGAATGCATTCTTAAGTCTACATGCTCAGTCCCCACCTACCTGATCATGGTGTACATAGATATGATCTTCCCATGGGGAATCCCAGGAATACAAAGGACGGTGACATCTCTCTGGTGGGTTCCCATTACTGGATCCATCTGTAAGAAACACACACACTGACTGAATTCATTGTTTCTATGTGTTTATCAGATGATGGGGGATCTAGGTGGACCCTCCGTACTGCTCTCTCCTTTACAATAAAGTCTCCTCTTACCCGGAGATGTGAGGGGCGGCTGATTCTCCATCATGACATCCTTGTAGAGATCCTTGTGTCCTTCTAAATACTCCCACTCCTCCATGGAGAAATAGACAGTGACATCCTGACACCTTATAAAAACCTGACACACACAATGATACAGTCACCATCCAGACACATCCCTTGTCTGTTATTGGATAATGTCCCAGAATTCCCGGCACCGCTCACCTCTCCTGTCAGCAGATCAATGATCTTGTTGGTCAGTTCCAGGATCTTTTTATCACTGCTTCTCTCAGAAGGTATACGGGAAAGTGGAGGCCCTGTGATGGTGATCTGGGCTCTGCTCTGAGCTCCCAAAATTTGGTCCTCACCAGACTTCTTGACCACAACATAATCCTACAGAATAAGAGAAAGAATAAGTAAACAAAATTCAGCCAAACAATGCCTGCTAAAAACAGCACAATGATTACAGGCGATGTCATGTGACCTCCCAAAATCCTCCTCACCTCTCCGGTCAGCAGGTAGAGGATCTCCAGGGTGATACTTAATATCATGTTTCTGTTCTTCTCCATCTTTGCACGTGCTGATACAACAGAACATCACATGTGAAAAGACAGAAAACCGACGCATGTAGTCATGGCTCACCAGATGTTTTCTTCACTCTCCTGTGTAGAGAGAGAAAGCAATAATAGTCATTACAGACTTCCCAGAATCCTCCTCACCTGTTCAGTCAGCTCTGTGTTTTGAAACTAGGATAAGAGTGATGTCATGTAACCTCCCAGAATCCTCACCTCGGTCAGCTCTATGTACCTGGCCTGTACTGGGATGAGCTTAAGGTTTGGTCCACACACTGAACCTTAACAAGAATTTATTCTGTCAGTGTAACAATTGAGAAATAATTTCCTCACTCTGGATGGACAGTTGTATAAATGGTTCTATGTTTACGATGTATCTGGTCTATAAACCAGAAGCTCTGGATGGACAGTTGGATAAATGGTTTTATATTTAGGATGTATCTGGTCTATAAACCAGAAGCTCTGGATGGACAGTTGGATAAATGATTCTATATTTAGGATGTATCTGGTCTATAAACCAAAGGCTCTGGATGGACAGTTGGATAAATGGTTCTATATTTAGGATGTATCTGGTCTATAAACCAGAAGCTCTGGATGGACAGTTGGATAAATGATTCTATATTTAGGATGTATCTGGTCTATAAACCAAAGGCTCTGGATGGACAGTTGGATAAATGGTTCCATATTTAGGATGTATCTGGTCTATAAACCAGAGGCTCTGGATGGACAGTTGGATAAATGGTTCTATATTTAGGATGTATCTGGTCTATAAACCAGAAGCTCTGGATGGACAGTTGGATAAATGATTCTATATTTAGGATGTATCTGGTCTATAAACCAAAGGCTCTGGATGGACAGTTGGATAAATGGTTCCATATTTAGGATGTATCTGGTCTATAAACCAAAGGCTCTGGATGGACAGTTGTATAAATGGTTTTATATTTAGGATGTATCTGGTCTATAAACCAGAGGCTCTGGATGGACAGTTGGATAAATGGCACTATATTTAGGATGTATCCGGTCTATAAACCAGAGGCTCTGGATGGACAGTTGGATAAACGGCACTATATTTAGGATGGATCAGGTCAATAAACCAGAGGCTCTGACACTTATCCATATGCTATGGAAATGCCCAAAATTACAAAGTATTGGGCAGCAGTGATAAACACTATCAACAGCACATGGAACCTCAACCTTACAACTGACCCTAAACTTTGTCTATTGGGCTGGCTAGATGAAGAACAATACACTCCCCGCTCATATACTGCCATTCTTAGGGTACTATTCCTGGCTAGGAAACTTATCGCTAGAAAATGGCTATATACGATGGCACCCACACAAACAGAATGGATTACATCCGTGAATGACTCTTTTATTAGGGAACAACTCACATACAAACATCGAGGTAGTCCGAGAAAATTCGAGAATATATGGGATCCCTGGCTGGACACACCTGGACTAGCTCCGGTACGCCTGGTCCACAATAGAATTCTAGGGGGCAGAACCACATCGGCAACTATACCACCTTAGAAATCAGCACTAAGAGGAACTTGCTAGATTTGAGAGAAGGAGAGGAAATATTACTTTACTTACATAGTTACCCCGGATGGGAATTACTATGAAAACACCGGGTCCTGCAGAGGTTGAATTGTATATATTTGTTTTACCAAATGGTTAATGTATGAACATGCTGAACACCACTGCCCGCTGGTTAGGGGCTGGTGATACCCTGCTCTGCTCGATGGCCCAGGTAAGACCGGGAGAAGAAAGGGAAAGAATGACATACAGAGGACACACATGACATGTAAGGAGACCAAAGGATTACAACCACAGTTGCCATATTATACAATCATATCTTTATTTCTGAATATATTCCTATGTTTATTATAGTATGCACAAATGATATATTAGACTGTACGGTCATTTGACTTTGATACCTATGTTTCCACACAAATATAGGATTTGATGTGTGTGGTGAAGTGGAGAAAAGTTGTTGTTACATAGTTACATAGTAGGTGAGGTTGAAAAAAGACACAAGTCCAACCTACTGTATGTGTGATTATGTGTCAGTATTACATTGTATATTCCTGTATCTTGTGGTCATTCAGGTGCTTATCTAATAGTTTCTTGAAGCTATCGATGCTCCTAGCTGAGACCACCGCCTGTGGAAGGGAATTCCACATCCTTGCCGCTCTTACAGTAAAGAACCCTCTACGTAGTTTGAGGTTAAACCTCTTTTCTCTAATTTTAATGAGTGGCCACGAGTCTTGTTAAACTCTCTTCTGCGAAAAAGTTTTATTTCTATTGTGGGGTCATCAGTACGGTATTTGTATATTGAAATCATATCCCCTCTCAAGCGTCTCTTCTCCAGAGAGAATAAGTTCAGTGCTTGCAACCTTTCCTCATAACTAAGATCCTCCAGACCCTTTATTAGCTTTGTTGCCCTTCTTTGTACTCGCTCCATTTCCAGTACATCCTTCCTGAGGACTGGTGCCCAGAACTGGACAGCATATTCCAGGTGCGGCCGGACCAGAGTCTTATAGAGTGGGAGAATTATCGTTTTATCTCTGGAGTTGATCCCCTTTTTAATGCATGCCAATATTCTGTTTGCTTTGTTAGCAGCAGCTTGGCATTACATGCCATTGCTGAGACTATTATCTACTAGGACCCCCAGGTCCTTTTCTATCCTAGATTCCCCCAGAGGTTCTCCCCCCAGTGTATAGATTGCATTCGTATTTTTGCCACCCAAATGCATTATTTTACATTGAACCTCATTTGCCATGTAGTTGCCCACCCCATTAATTTGTTCAGATCTTTTTGCAAGGTTTCCACATCCTGCGGAGAAGTTATTGCCCTGCTTAGCTTAGTATCGTCTGCAAATACAGAAATTGAACTGTTTATCCCATCCTCCAGGTTGTTTATGAACAAATTAAATAGAATTGGTCCCAGCACAGAACCCTGGGGAACCCCACTACCCACCCCTGACCATTCCGAGTACTCCCCATTTATCACCACCCTCTGAACTCGCCCTTGTAGCCAGTTTTCAATCCATGTACTCACCCTATGGTCCATGCCAACGGACCTTATTTTGTACAGTAAATGTTTATGGGGAACTGTGTAAAATGCTTTTGCAAAATCCAGATACACCACGTCTACGGGCCTTCCTTTATCTAGATGGCAACTCACCTCCTCATAGAAGGTTAGTAGATTGGTTTGGCAAGAACGATTCTTCATGAATCCATGCTGATTACTGCTAATGATATCGTTCTCATTACTAAAATCTTGTATATAGTCCCTTATCATCCCCTCCAAGAGTTTACATACTATTGATGTTAGGCTAACTAGTCTGTAGTTCCCAGGGATGTATTTTGGGCCCTTTTTAAATATTGGTGCTACATTGGCTTTTCTCCAATCAGCTGGTACTATTCCAGTCAGTAGACTGTAAAAATTAGGAACAACGGTCTGGCAATCACTTGACTGAGTTCCCTAAGTACCCTCGCCATCTGGTCCCGGTAATTTATTAATGTTACGTTTCTCAAGTCTAATTTTAATTCTGTTCTCTGTTAACCATGGAGGTGCTTCCTTTGTTGTGTCATGAGGATAAACACTGCAGTTTTGGTTACTGAAGCCCCCGATTCACTCGTGAAGACTGAGGAGAAGAATAAATTCAATACCTTTGCCATCTCCCCATCCTTTGTAACCAGATGTCCTTCCTCATTCATTAAGGGGCCAATATGGTCTGTCCTCCCTTTTTTACTGTTTACATACTTAAAACATTTCTTGGGATTTTTTTTTGCTCTCCTCCACTATGTGTCTTTCATGTTCTATCTTAGCCGTCCTAATTGCACCCTTACATTTCTTGTTGCATTCTATATAAAGTCTGAATGCTGATGATGATCCCTCAATCTTGTATTTTTTGAAGGCCTTCTCCTTTGCTTTTATATGCATTTTTACATTGGAGTTAAGCCATCCAGGACTTTTGTTCGCTCTTTTAAATTTATTACCCAATGGGATGCATTGACCAATTCCCCTTTTTAATATGCTCTTAAAGCAAACCCATCTCTCCTCCGTGTTCTTTGTTTCTAATATTTTATCCCAATTTATGCCTTTTAGCAAGATTTGTAGTTTAGGGAAGTTGGCTCTTTTGAAATTCAGTGTCTTTGTATTCCCTTTGTTTCCTATTTGTGTGATTTATACTGAAACTAATTGACCTGTGATCGCTGTTACCTAAATTGCCCCGTATTTCCACATCCGTGATCAGGTCTGTATTGTTGGTAATCAGTAGATCCAGTAATGCTTTATTTCTAGTTGGTGCGTCTACCATCTGACCCATAAAATTGTCCTGCAAGACATTAAGGAACTGGCGAGCCTTAAATGAATGCGCGGTTCCCTCCGCCCAGTCTATGTCTGGATAATTAAAATCCCCCAATATGATAACACTTCCCATCCTTGCTGCTAATCCAAATTGTGATAGGAGATCTGTCTCCACTTCCTCCCTCAGGTTAGGGGGCCTATAGCATACTCCCAGTATTATTTTCCCCTTAGCTTTATCCCTTTGGAGCTCTACCCATAAGGATTCCACCTCCTCCTTAGCTCCCTCAGTGATGTCATCTCTCACATTCACTTGTACATTATTCTTGATATATAGGCATACCCCTCCCCCTTTTTTACCCTCTCTATCCTTGCGGTAAAGGGTATATCCTTGAATGTTTGCCAGCCAATCATGAGAGCTGTTGAACCAGGTCTCTGAAATTCCCACAAAATCCAAATCCTCCTCGTACAACAGTATCTCTAGTTCACCCATCTTGTCCGCCATGCTCCTGGCATTGGTGAACATGTCACATAGTTTAGACCGGTCGCATATTGTCCTCGTATTGGGTGTTCCGAGATTGCAACTAGGACTTGCTACTATACTTACCTTGGGTTTTTGTGCTTTCGTCAACCTATCACTAATGCCCCCAATACTACCCTCTGGAATATGTTCCGCGCTGACTATCTCTACCTCTGGACCCTCCCCCATCACCTAGTTTAAAAACCCCTCTAACTTTTTGGCCATCTTCATTCCCAGCTGATCTGCACCCTCTTTATTTAGGTGCAGTCCGTCCCTTCTGTAGTACCGGTTATCGACTGAGAAGTCGGCCCAGTCCTCCAAGAACCCAAACCCCTCCTTATTACACCAGCTCTTCAGCCACTTGTTTACTTCCCTAAACCCCCTCTGCCTTTCTGGTGCGGCTCGATGTACTGGTAGTATTCCTGATGATACTACCTTGGAGGTCCTTTTCCTCAATTTAACTCCTAAGTCCCTAAAATCGTTCTTTAGGACACTCCATTGTGTTTTTTGTGTTTGTTTTCAATAAAAATTATCTGATTTAAAAAAAAAAACAGAGGCTCTGGATGGACAGTTGGATAAAGGGCTCTATATTTAGGGTGTATCTGGTCTATAAACCAGAGGCTCTGGATGGAAAGTTGGGTGAAGGGCTCTATGATTATTGTTATCAACTAAAATATCATAATATTACCTGATCTACCTCAAGATCCAGTAACGTCTCCTCTTAATTTCCTACTAAATCACCTTTCACCTGGAACTTCCTGTCGTAACCCTACATCACTTACTGTCTGTACATGACATCACTTCCTTCTTTGCGTTCCACGCTTAGTGAGTTATAAGTGAGATCTCCATCTTGTGGAGAATGTTAGTACTCCAGCCTACATTCTGTACCTCAAAACCAGGCATCACAGTGTATTTATGGTTTTTTTCGCTTATTCTAATCCCCAAGTACATTTAATGAATATGTTAAAACGTTTCATAGTCCTATGTGAAAGAAACTAGCATAGCAATAGAATACTTTCCAGATAAAAATGTGAGCTCTTTGTAGTTCTATAGCCCGTTTCTTGAGTGAGCAAATATGACAAACATGCACTAATGTTCATTGATATAATACGGTGGACCAATGTGGTTGAGTAGAAGCATTTGTGTAAAGGGAATAAATCCCGTCAAGTCAAGAAATACATCCAGCTTTCTTACCTTCCTAACTGGAGGATGTCCTGCAATGCTCTGTGCTATTTCCTCTGTTACCCTTGGCAACCACAGCTGCTACTAAGTACTCCTTACGCCCAATTGTATATCAGTATCTTACCCTGCTCCCACTAGCTACACCTTCCCAGCATTTAACCCTTTGAGGGCTCCCTCTACAGTTTCCTTACCTATGACAGGCCCTCGGAAATCTTCCGCTGCAACCTTTTCCTCTCCACTTCTTTACCAGCAGCTTGATCTGGTCAGCACCCTGCAACCACTCCAGCTGGTTTAAATGCCATCTGTTGCAGTCCTGCCAGTGTCAATCATTCCTGTCAAGTCTGTGCCAGCTACTCCTGTCCTGCATGTCTCTGTGCCTGCAATCTCAGCTTGGCCAGTGGTAGCATCAATGGTAGGTCAGTCTGCTCCTGACCCAGCTGCAGCTCTGACTGTTGCCATTTCATATTTTGGACATTCAGTACCCCGGTCTCTCTCTCTATGGCATTACTACCTGCTCTTGGTTTTCTAAAAAGTTCTATCCAATCTTGAGACAGACTGACCCACTCAGTCAAGTGGGGTCCTCAACCACTGTTTAAAGCCACTGTGCACCATGGCCATGTTCCAGCCCCCCAGCTAATACCTCTCCTGCTGTCGTCTGATAAGACCGATCCATTGTCTACTGTCCAGCCTAATACCACTGATACATCATCTGCTGTCCAGTCTGATTCTGCCAGTCCATTGCTTGCTGTACAGTCAGACATGGATGATCCATTAGCCATTGTTTGTGTTCCAGCCTGACTCTGTTGGCATGCTAACCACTGTCCAGTCTGATACCACTGAAGCATTGCCTGCTGTTCAGTCTGTACCACTGATCCACTGCCTGCTGTCCAGTCTGATACCACTGATCCATCACCTGCTGTCCAGTCTGATACCACTGATCCATCGCCTGCTGTCCAGTCTGATACCACTGGTCCACCGCCTGCTGTCCAGTCTGATACCACTGGTCCACCGCCTGCTGTCAAGTCTGATATGACTGATCCATCGCCTGCTGTCCAGTCTGGTACCACTGATCCATTGTCTACTGTCCAGTTTCATACCACTGATCCATCGCCTGCTCTCCAGTTTGATATCACTGATCCGTCGCCTGCTGTCCAGTCTGATACCACTAATCCATCGCCTGCTGTCCAGTCTGATATCACTGATCCACCTCCTGCTTTTCAGTCTGATACCACTGATCCAGCGCCTGCTGTCCAGTCTAATACCACTGATCCATCGCCTGCTGTCCAGTCTGATATCACTGATTCATCATCTACTGTCCAGTCTGATACCACTGATCCATCGCCTGCTGTCCAGTCTGATACCACTGATCCATCGCCTGCTGTCCAGTCTGATACCACTGATCCATCGCCTGCTGTCCAGTCTGATACCACTGATCCTCTACCTGCTATCTAAGCTTACTCTATTGATACTTCATCTGCTGCTCATCCAAATGCCACTCATACACTGCCCACTGTCCAGCCTGATGCCACAGATCCTCTGCCCGTTTTCCAGTTTGATTTCACTGATCCCATCTCTGCTGCCCAGTCAGTTTCCACTCATCCTGTGTCTGCCGCCCAGCCAGTCTCCACTCATCCTGTATCTGCTGCTCAGCCAGCCTCTAGTACTTGTTTGTCGCATGCCTGGCATGGGTTATCCATCTAGTCTGAGATTCCTACAGCCACCATGCGTACCTTTTTCAGCCATTTGCTTCTGTTGCGCCAAAGCCTGACTGGGCCACCACTCACTCTGAATTTGATAACTGCACTTGCTATAACAGTTCCAGTAGAGATCTGGTAATGGTAGGGTTACATTTGAGCTTTTCCATGTGTAATCTTTGTAACTCCAGCTGCATTAGGGGACATGGGTCTGGTAACCAATGCCTTGGAAAGACCTGGGTGGCTGTCAAAATGCAAAGCATTTTCTAGCTATCAGACTAGCAGCTAAGATGTGGAGTGTCTGGATAGCAGTGAGACATCCTGGCCTTGGGGTACCTGTATGGTTTAATTGCCCCAGTGCTAAGCCTTCAGCTGGCCCATGGGATCCTAACATTGGAATATACTCTGTCTTGAGATACTGCAAGCTTCGAGTGTTACATCTGATCTGTGGGAAAGCACATAGCCAGTTTCTAGATCCTGTTGGCAGGGTATCCTGCAGGTTGGCGGACTTTGACCTAAAGAAATCTAACATGTCTTCAGACACTGATATTGGGAGACCTTCTCCTGTTTGGACCTATCAAACACAAGGGTCTCTCACATGGACGTTTATGATCAAGGCTTGGTAGAGCATCTGGAGGAGACTCCTGGATCACCTGCTGGTGGCACTATTGTTCTATAGTTGAAGGGTGTACATTTGGTGTCCAACGGGTGTGTCTCAGTAACCAGCTTCTGAAAAGGTATATAACCCCTCACCTAGCTGCCCTCAGTGCCTCAGTGTTTTTTGCCTGTGTGCCACATACTGTACCTTTTTACCACAGCCTGGTTATTGATGTGCTGGTCCTGATGCTGCACTTGACCCTAACTCCGAGTCCAATCTGCATCCTGTAACATGCTACCCCATATCCGCTCCCCTTGTACCTGGTCCGTCTCCCTGGTTGTTCCTGGCATCTCCTGTCTTAGCCTGTGCAGCGCACAGATCTGATTACTCCTGCTGTTGCCGGATACCTACACTCAGTATCCTAACAGACATTCTTCCTGCTGATTACCAATATAGGGCACATGTGCGTGCACGCTCACTGCTGACAAGTGGCTTATTAAACCTGATTCCTGCACTGGTCCTGTGCTGTATGGTCTTCTGCCTTGTCCCGTGATCCAGTCTTGACACAAATCCATGACCCTGTTACGGACCCGCCTGCCTCTCTGTCCTTGCCTGCCCATGTTTGATGTCTGTCTTTACTGACCCAGACCTGGACTACTGACCACACTTCTGCCTAGTGACTCTGTACCTCACTGCCTGATTGTTGCTGACCTCTGCCTGTTCCTGAATCCGGATTCCATGTACGTTCTGGTATCTGCCATCACCTGAACCTGGCACAACCACAATGCATCAACAGCTGTACCTTTTTCTGTCAGATACCAGTGCTCTCAGTTTCCTGGTCACAGCAGCTACACCTTGGCACTTGTGCTATTCATTCATCCCTGCAGTCCCTGTTTCACTATTAAGGGCTGCTCAAATGTGAACTGTGCAAGAGCCTACCCTCATCATCTCGGGATCTGCATACAGATAAGTGACAGTGGGGTATTCACTCTCAACCTCACCCTGTGAAGAGATTTTCCAGCAAGTGGGACAACAACCTGAGCACTTGCAGACTGAGAGTGATCATTACTACATAGGTGTCAGGGAAGGCTTGTCCATAGCACAGATGAAGTTTCCAGGCACATATATATGTGCAGGCCCGGCAGCTGTGCATGGACATAGGCGCATGCACATGGCCAGGAGTGCACCTGTCACCAAGCGTGCAATTTAAACAAGGCTGCAGCACTGGCTCATTGCTGTTTGGTCTACAGCGTTCTGTATGTTTATCCCTTTTTCCTGTGCCTGACCTTTAATCTTGACCCTGCTTGCTCTGGACTACGTTTGCCTGCTCCCTGCCCTGACCTCAGCTTCGTTCCTGGATTCTGCCACCTGTTCTTGCCTGATCTGCCTCACCATTGCTGACATTGGCCTGTGACCCGACTACTTTTCTGCCTGCCGTTTATGCCTGATCTGCCTGTCTGTTACCGACCTGGCTTGTCTGACCATGTACCCTTCTCATCCATCCTGCTTCAGCTCCTTCAGTCCAGTGAGCTTACATCTGCCTCCTGCTTCATTTCCACAGTCTGCCGCCAACCAAGCTCCATCCCTGGTGCATGGTGCTGCTGGTAGGTATCCCTGGTGGATGGTACTGCTGGTGGGTACCCCTGGAGGATGGTACTGCTGGCAGATGGTACGGCTGGTGGGTATTCCTGGTAGATGGAACAGCTGGTGGATATCCCTGGTGGATGGTACTGCTGGTGGCTATGCCTGGTGGGTACTGCTGGTGGATGGTACGAATGGTGGGCATCCCGGGTGGATGGTGTAATGGTCATGCATACTGAGCTAACGCATAGCTGTGTGGGTAGTAGCCATTTTGTCATAGTGCAGCTCATCCCAGCCATGTTGTCCAGTTAAGGGCACCCACCTTTTTTTTTAGTTATCCAAGACACAAACTGGTGACTGAGGAATACACATTGCAGTAGAAATCAGAACTCCCTCCTCCCTTATTTTCAGGAATTCATAGGCTTATACTTAAAGAGCTGTTATCTTAACTTAGAGAAGCAGACCCTGGAGAGGTCTGTAAAAACAGCTAATGTGGGCCTGGTAGGATGTCCAGGCCTATGGCAAAACTGTCACCCTCTCAATTCAGAGAACCAACAGATATAGTCGTAAAAACCTTAGTGTACATAAAGCTTAAACAGTGGAATAAGTATAAAATTTCAGCATGTTTCATATCTTTCAAAGTAATATTAGCACAGCCATAATATGGACATATTTAGCTTCCTCTGATAATTTGTAACGTTCCAAGTCCAGACAGCCCTATGTCAGGTTATATGGGAAACCACTGGTACCCCTTATTCCTTCTAGGTAAACTAGGCCTTGGAGACCTGGCATGTGTGAAGCAAATGTCACCTTGAACAATAATATGGATATTCGCAGTCTGTAAACATTAGAGATGCAGAGATATGAATATGTATCACACAGTGTACCTGGGACATGGTCATGAGTGTAGACACCTCCCAGCAACCAACCCCTAAACAAGATGACCAGATGATTGGTCACTGGTCGCTGTCAACACCCCTTTGATCTGACAGAAAAGGGGAGATGCCAAGACAATGGGCAGTTCTCCTTTTACCGTCCAAGTTTGAGAACCGATTACCCAGCTCATCGATCTAACTCTGATCAACCCTCAGACATTAATTGCAAGTATTCTTCCTCCTCAATCCTACCTTACTTTGTGGTTGTATATTGTCTTTATCTCTTTGAAACATCTTTTTCTGTAAATATTTGATTTGCATCAACTTTGACCTTTTCATTATTAAACCCTTATGTTGAAAAGTGTTAACCTTGTCACTAAAGCTCCTAATGCCAGCTATAAACAAACCTGCCTCTTGAAGAGCGCTACTGTTGTAGAGAGAGGCCTCTGAGTAGACCTGTCTGTGGTGGCAGTGTGTGTGTGTTGCAGACACTTATTCTGAAATCATAATTGGTATTGCTAAATTGATGGAAGTCCTGACTGTTCCTAAACAAACGTCAGTGGTGGCAGTTAAAGGGTTAATTGCGTGATTAGCCCAATGAAAATCGCTCTCAGGCTGCTGGCATCTAGATTGTGGTCCCACAAGCTGGAAAATCTTTGTGCCAGGCGCAGCTGAGAGTGGCATTGTTACGTAAGTGACAGCGTGGTGTGAGGTTGGCCGGTCCTTCGTCGCGAGGTTAGAGAGGAGGGTAGGGATCTTACACCCGCGTTCGTCACAGATGGCACTGCTGGTGAGTATCCCTGGTGGATGGTACTGCTGGTGGGTATCCCTAGTAGGTACTGCTAGTACTGTTGGTGGGTATCCCTGGTAGGTACTGCTAGTACTGCTGGTGGGTATCCCTGGTAGGTACTGCTATCACTGTTGGTAGGTATCCCTGGTAGGTACTGCTAGTACTGCTGGTGGGTATCCCTGGTAGGTACTGCTAGTACTGCTGGTGGGTATCCCTGGTAGGTACTGCTAGCACTGTTGGTGGGTATCCCTGGTAGGTACTGCTAGTACTTCTGGTGGGTATCCCTGGTAGGTACTGCTATCACTGTTGGTGGGTATCCCTGGTAGGTACTGCTAGTGGGTATCCCTGGTAGGTACTGCTATCACTGTTGGTGGGTATCCCTGGTAGGTACTGCTAGTACTGCTGGTGGGTATCCCTGGTAGGTACTGCTAGCACTGTTGGTGGGTCTCCCTGGTAGGTACTGCTAGTACTGCTGGTGGGTATCCCTGGTAGGTACTGCTAGCACTGTTGGTGGGTCTCCCTGGTAGGTACTGCTAGTACTGCTGGTGGGTATCCCTGGTAGGTACTGCTAGCACTGTTGGTGGGTCTCCCTGGTAGGTACTGCTAGTACTGCTGGTGGGTATCCCTGGTAGGTACTGCTATCACTGTTGGTGGATATCCCTGGTGGTTGCCATCCCAGATCACGGGTTCCTAGCTTAACGAGCGTCAGTGAGACAGGAGCTGTGCTGGAGGAAGCATGTGGCTGCAGTAGAGAGCAGAGCCGATGATTCCTGTATAGCGCCGGCTCCTGTCACAGGCGGAGTACATTTGGTATCACTCTGCCTGTGACAGAAGTCAGCGCTATACAGGAAGCATTGTGTATGCTTCCTTTAGCGCCGGCTCCTTCTTCACACTGATGCTCGGGTATGTTAGGTCGGGAACCCGTGATCAGGGCTTGCTGACCCACCATCCCAGAGCAGGAGGTGGTGGGCCACATCAATGGTTGGGCACCCCTGAGCTAGACTTTCTGTACCCCACCGTCTCCAGGGCCGTCTTTAATACTAATTGGACCCTGGGCAAACGTTTTCTTGGGCCTCCCCCCCATACAATTTCGCTCTCCACCTGCTCTGAGACATACAATAAATAGCAGCTAGACTTAAAATCAGTTTACTGTATCAGTTTAGGTGGCAACTGCGATTGGTTGCCAGCGGTTACAGTGTATCGTTACTGCTTACTGACTGGTTGCTAGAGGTTGCAGCACACATTACGGCTCACTGATTAGTTGCTAGAGGTTACAGCAAATGATTTCTGCTTGTTAATTGGTTGCTAGAGATTACTGTACATCAATACTGCTCACTGATTGGTTGCTAGAGGTTACAGCACATCATCTCCTCACTGCAGGGGAGCATGATATGCATATGAATGCCGTCTTTATTTACATATCAATGCCGCCTGCCGCAGCTATTTACTTAGTAATGCCGCCGCTATTTACATATGAATGCCGGTTATGGCATTATGGTATGTAAACACAGGGTCTGCAGGTCATCTGTACACAACAATAGGGCAGAGCTGGGCAGCCTTAGTACCAGCACTTCACACTGAGATATCGGGACACAGCACAGGACTAAACCTTCAAGGGACAAGGGAATTTAAACTGAGATAGTTGGCAAGTATTAGGCAGCTGCTTTGGGCCCCACAACAATGACAGGGCCCAGGGCAGCTGCCCCTTTTGCTCTGCCAGTATCACTAATAAAACACCAATGGATGGTTCTCTATGAGTTGTTCTTATTCTAATCGCCAAAAATGATGCTCATTTGTAAAAAGGGACCTACAGGTAGAACAGAATATTATATGGAAATCAGCCAATAACAACCAATAAGAAGTATGTTTAACCCAAACATTTTACACATCCTGAATATAAGGAAGGACACACATGATGTTCTCTGGTGGTTCTTCTTGCCACATTCTTTATTTGTCCGTATGTCCAAACATACAAAAAGTGTTAGTCCATGTGAACTTTCTGGTGTCGATCAAGGGTACTTTTTTGAGTGAAAGATTTCCCGCACTCTGAACATGAATAAGGCCGCTCACCTGTGTGAACTCTCTGGTGATTAACAAGATCTCTTTTCTGAATGAAACCTTTCCCGCACTCTGAACATGAATGAGGACGCACGGCTATGTGACTTCGTTGGTGTATAAGAAGATTTTCTGTCTGATGGAACGATTTCCCACATTCTAAACATGAATAAGGACGATCTGTGTGAATTTTCTGGTGTCGAAGGAGGCTTCCTCTGTCCTTGAAACATTTCCCGCACTCTGAACATGAGAAAGGACGCTCACCCGTGTCAATTTTTTGGTGTTGACGAAAGTGTTCTTTCCGTATGAAACATTTCCTGCACTCTGAACATGAAAAAGGACGCACTGTGTGAGCCCTCTGGTGTGGAAGAAGGAATACTTCACGACGGAAAGATTTTCCACACTCTGGACATGAGTAAAGGCTCTCCCTCTTGTGAGTTCTCTGGTGCTTAACAAGTTGTACTTTCTGAATGAAACCTTTCCCGCACTCCGAACATGAAAAAGGACGCTCACCCGTGTGAATTCTCTGGTGAATAACAAGGTCTCTTTTCACAACAAAACATTTCCCACACAACATGAATAAGGACGCTCTGTGTGAATTTTCTGGTGTCGAAGGAGGCTTCCTTTGTCCTTGAAACATTTCCCGCACTCTGAACATGAAAAGGGACGCTCGTCCGAGTGAATTCTCAGGTGTTTATCAAGTATCCCCTTCTGAGTGAATGATTTCCCGCACTCTGAACATGAAAAGGGACGCTCGCTCGTGTGAATTCTCTGGTGTTTAAGAAGGTTCCCTCGGTCTCTAAAACATTTCCCGCACTCTAGACATGAAAAGGGATGTTCGCCCGTGTGAATTCTCAGGTGTTTATCAAGTTCCCCCCTCTGAATGAATGATTTCCCGCACTCTGAACATGAAAAGGGACGCTCGCCCGTGTGAATTTTCTGGTGTTTAAGAAGGTTCCCTCGGTCTCTAAAACATTTCCCGCACTCTGGACATGAAAAGGGACGCTCACCCGTGTGAATTCTCAGATGTTTATCAAGCTCCCCCTTCTGAATGAAGGATTTCCCGCACTGTAAACATGAATAGGGACGCTCGCCCGTGTGAATTCTCTGGTGTTTAAGAAGGTTCCCTCGGTCTCTAAAACATTTACCACACTCTAAACATGAAAAGGGACGCTCGCCCGTGTGAATTCTCAGGTGTTTATCAAGCTCCCCCTTCTGAATGAATGATTTCCCGCACTCTGAACATAAGAACGGACGCTCACCCGTGTGAATTCTCAGGTGTTTATTAAGCTCCCCCTTCTGAATGAATGATTTCCCACACTCTGAACATAAGAACGGACGCTCACCCGTGTGAATTTTCTGGTGATTAACTAGATGTACTTTCTGATTGAAACATTTCCCGCACTCTGAACATGGGAAAGGACGTTCACCTGTGTGAATTCTCTGGTGATCAAGACATTTTTCTTTTTGACTGAAACATTTCCCGCACTCTGGACATGAGAAAGGACCTTTACGCTTGTTAGATTTCTGGTGTGTAGGAGGCTTTATGGTTTCTTTGGAAGAATTCCCACACACTGTAGATGACAAGGAACGTTCTCCTGTGTGAGATCCTTCATGGCTTAAAGAAGATCCCTCAAGATGAGATGGACCTGTTGATGGATCTGTACTGGGAGATCCCAGATTTGTTTCAGCAGTAATAGTATGTGGATCATCAGAAGATTCCTCAGGATTAGAGGGATCCATTGGCCTTTCTGACAGATAAGGTCTATGAAATATTTGTGTATAGAGGTCTTCTCCTGGAGAACGTTGTGTGGTGGGATTTTCTTCTTTATATTCTGAAGATACGTTATTCGAGACACAATGTCCACCTGTTGGAAATCAATGCTTAAATGTTAGAGGAATTCAGAAAAGAGGTGACTTACTGTATAAATAAATGTAAAAGAAAATGGGGCCCATGGCTATCTCATCCCGAAGCTTCTTCTACGGCCTTAAAAAACGGAAGTAAACCATAATAATGATATTGTAAAGCTGTATGTAGTAGATTCACTACGGAATACTCAGTCTGTTTAGTAGCTCACATGTCGTTCCTTTATTGTACCTTTTTATTTGTATTTATTTTATTTCATTTTAGTTTTATTTTGTAATTGTCAGCTTTTCACCTCAAGTATCTCTTTACAGTAAGATCCGTATTGGGGTCAACAGAGGGATGTATAGCAACATTAACAGCGCTCGTTCTTGTATTCCCTACTACGTAAAGGGGTTGTAAAGTCTCATGATTTTTCACCTTAACTGCTTGCTGCCCGCCCACCGTCAAATGACGGCGGGGCGGTGGGGCTCTCGTTCTGGGGCTCTCGACCGCGTCCCAGAACGGCCACTCTCGCGCGCAGCACGTCGATCGCGGCCACGCCATCTTGCTAGGACACGGCGCGACCCCAATCTTTGTAAAGTGCTGTTGGCTGTGTCCAGTCACAGCCGGTCACATGTAAACAAGGAGATGCCAGTAGTCGGCTCTCCTCGCCTCACACTGACAGAGTGTGTGGCGAGGAGAGCCGATCAGTGGCATCTCCTCACAGGGGGACATCTAGTAATGTAATCAGGGCACTGATCATCAGCGCCCTGATTACAATAAATAAATACAGTGTCACAAAACAGTGCCCACCAATGCCAGCATATAGTGCCAACCAGTGGCAGCAATCAGTTCCCACCACTGCCCACAAGTGCCACCAATCAGTGCCCATTAGCGATGCCAGTCAGTGCTGGCAATCAGTGCCACCTATCAGTGCTGCCCATCACTGCTGTCGATCAATGCCCATCAGTACCGCCTATCCGTGCTGCCTATCAGTGCCGCCTATTAGTGCCCATCAGTGCTGCATATCAGTGCCACCTATCAGTGCCCATAAGTGCGGCATATTAGTGCCTCCTCATCAATGCCCACCAGTTCAGCCTATCAGTGCCCATCAGTGCCACATCAGTGAAGGCGAAAAATTACTTAGTTACAAAATTTACCGAGAGAACAAAAGTAAAAAAACATTTTTTTTTCAAAATTTTTGGTCTTAGGTTTTTTTTATTTTTTTACAAAAAAAAAAAACAAAAAACCTAGCAGTGATTAAATACCACCAAAAGAAAGCTCAATTTGTGTGAAGAAAATGATAAAAAATTTGTTTGAGTAAAGTGTAGCATGACCGCGCAATTGTCATTCAAAGTGCGACAGCGCTGAAAGCTGAAACATGGCCTGGGCAGGACGGGGGTGTAAGTGCCCGGTAGGCAAGTGGTTAAGGTTCACATGTCATGTTGCATGTACAGTGTCTGACAAAAGTGAGTACACCCCTCACATTTCTGTAAATATTTTCTTCTATCTTTTCATGTGAAAACACTGAAGAAATGACACTTTGCTACAATGTAAAGTAGTGAGTGTACAGCTTGTATAACAGTGTAAATTTGCTGTCCCCTCACAGTCCCTACCTTTTGTTTCACCAGCTCCTCCCTATTCGATTGTAAGCAAGCAGGAGCAGAGCCCTAACCCTCTTGTATTGAATTGAATTGTTGCTGTATTGTCTCCCTTTGTATTTGAAAGCACTGCGCAAACTGTTGGCGCTATATAAATCCTGTATAGTAATAATAATATACAGTATGTTGGTCTAACACTCTACAGTATCTCAGAGCTCTGGTATGGAATTGGGAATCATAACGTAAAATTTGAATACAAACCAATGAAAGCAGGGATGCTCCACCTTTTGATGTTTGAGGGCCACCTATGTGATTTGGTAACCGGTCACAAAGAAATGAAATGGTTCCAAATATGGGAACTTTTTATTTTGAATAGCTTAATGAACATTTTCCTCCTGCAGCCGCTGAATTCTGGCGGGAGGGAGAGGAGGAGAAGCCGGCTTTCAGCGGTTGCAGGAGGAAAATGGAGAGAATCAGTTCACGAATATGCCAACCCCCTGCCCAAGTGTAAAACAAAATGTGACAGGGAGGCCACATGGGCCCCAAGAGCATGGGCGCAGGGCCGCCATTGTGACCTCTGATGCTACACCAATGGTAAAAACGTAAATCAACTATAGGGTTTTACCCCAAACTGCAAATGTAAACAACCCCTTACCTACCTTTATAGGTTCTAATATGCCCTTTGCAAAAGTGAAAGTAAGTATATGTGATGTCTAATACACAGACCGTATTTTCCTCTTCCAGGTTCTGCTGTCATCGCTCTCCAGGATGCTAGAATGATCCCAAAAGAGGGGCATTTATTATCCCTCCGCCTGGGACAGGACCTACAGGTATTCTTGGAGACCTAGTTGGTTGTTTGAAACTAATTTCTAGACATCATCATCTTTGCTGTGAAGAGTCCTACCCATTACTTCTGGTTTAAGGATATGGCATATGCAATACTTGTTTTAATTCGACTTCATAGTATTTACCACACTGTAGTACGCTAGCGAAAATTCTGTGTAGGCAGTTACTGTGAAGTTTCTACATTGAAAATGTTTACATATTTGATCTATATTCCTTAAAGATAGAAAGGGTGCATAGCACATATCTGTTTAATAACTAATATCCTTTATGGGCACCCGCTGTATTTCCATTGGAACTATTGGGATATAGTCGGTGCCTAAATGTCTCTGCATGCCACCTAAACGTCCTTACTATTCCTCTTTACAGATATTCCTGTTTCCTGTCCCCGCACATTTTTTCACTTCTAAATGCCCCTATTTACTTAAATATCATCATGTAAATAAAACGAAAACTAGCACAATTGGCCCACGTGATAATATCCTATTTATGTTGTTGATTGCTAACGATCGCCCATGATAAAGTGAACTATATCCATTAACTGGTCAAGCGGACAGCGGACTTCTTTATGAACAGGATCCTGCCCCTTCCACCTATCACAATTTCATTGGCGGCCACCACCAGCAAGTTTACTATAAGAAGGGTGTGTGGCGGCCCAGCCAATGAACGTCCGAGAAGAATCTACGTCATTAGTCAGGGCGAAACGCGTTGACGTCACAACGCTGCCTGTCCGTGAACGCTAGAGGCTCTGAGGAGCGTGCACGTGAGAGGCGAGGACGGGAGTTCCGAATTGCACCGTGGATCCGAATAGGACCAACTACTTGGCCAAAACCAACAGGACTGAACAGCGGGATCTTAATAGGTGTCAGTTGACATACCAAGGAGAAGTCTACACGAGGCATTGCTTTCCCTCCCCATACTGCAATATACCATACAAGCGACCACGTACAGAGTGGTAATGTAATGACAATGGTCACTATACCAGCTTGATATGCCTGAACCTTGTGGGGATCCTTATCTAACATGCCAGTGTTACATTCCCTGAATACTAGTACTTGGTCATTTGATACACTTGAATCCAGCAATGAAGTGCTAATGGCAGTCTAATTCACGGACTCCAAACCCCTAATCTACTGACTGAACATAGGACTGACTCAATGGCTGATCATCTCGATATATACTAGCTATTTCTAGATAGCTGTCCCCCCAAGGAGACCCTCCTACTATTTAAAATAGAATTTGGTACTGGATCGATTGCAACTTCCTAAAGGGACAATAGTGGAACCCACTAGTACCAGTCACGGCTTCAATGAGCTCATATAAATTGTTCAATTAACATCTAGCCCTGGGGTTTACCTATTAGATTGGCACCTGCACTTTTCCTCTATCTCCTCTCCACTCCTCCATTGCTTCAGCCCTCAGTTGACCCCCTATATCTCCTATTAAGCCCTAATTTGACATTCAGACCCAACATATGGCCGCAATTGTGTTTTTTTGGGGTCGCAAAGGACTGAAGCAATAAGCCCGGACTAGGCAAGCTGCACATTTTTTGTTTTATGTTTGTCCTGTCTGTGTCATTGTTTGCGATAGTTTGGCCCAAACTTTATCGGCAATTCATCTTTGCACTGCCTATTTCAAATGTGTACTTTAAATTTTAATATATGAATAAACTGTTATGTTTTTACTATATCAGTATCCC
Source organism: Aquarana catesbeiana (assembly GCF_042186555.1). Taxonomy (NCBI): domain Eukaryota; kingdom Metazoa; phylum Chordata; class Amphibia; order Anura; family Ranidae; genus Aquarana; species Aquarana catesbeiana. The sequence continues at coordinate 307,531,650 of NC_133331.1, forward strand.
TGATTACTCTGTTGCTAGAAGTAACCCCTTTTGAGGCCCGCCTTTTAACGGGCCTATCCCCCCTTCCCCTATTCCCTTTTGTGGTATCTAATTGCTAAAGGTTACAGCAACAGCACCCTAATAGGTACAGGGTACAGTACCAGCCATTAGAACTTTCTGACCAGGTACAGGTGATTACTCGCGTGTCCCATCCCCCCTTCCCTCCCCTACGCCCTGTTGTGATTGCCTGGGACAGGAGCCAGCTACAGTGGAAGCATCAGCTTATGTAGCTCCGGCTTCCTCTACGCTGGCTCGATACACACTGATGCTCTGGGATGGCGGGTCGGCAAGCCCAGATCGGGATCAACAGGTTGCTGACCCTGGATATGTGCTTCCCTGTTTTGAGGTCAAGGGCCACATCAGAGGGCTCCAAGGGCTACAGGTTGAGCATCTCTAAATTAAAGGATACATTACACCCAACTGCACTAGGTAACAGTGTTTGCATTGAGGACATTGTTACTGCCAGAACAGAGTTGAGCCTCCATCTCATTTCTTAGAAACATGACATTATATTGAGGAATGGAGATGGATCTTTCATATATAGTACGGTATCTCCTCCTCATTTGTTGGGAACATGACGTTATATTGAGGAATGGAGATGGACCTTTCATATGGTGTACAGTATCTCCACCTCATTTGTTGGGAACATGACGTTATATTGAGGAATGGAGATGGACCTTTCATATGGTGTACAGTATCTCCTCCTCATTTGTTGGGAACATGCCATGATTTTGAGGAGTGGAGATTGACCTTTCATATGGTGTACCGTATCTCTGCCTTATTTGTTGGGTACATGATGTTATATGAGAAATTAAGGTGGACCTTTTTATATTGGTTTTATTATTTCCACGTTGTAATTATTTAAATATTTTATACTCATCAAATAAAAATAATAATATGAACTTTTTCTAACTTTACTGTTTATGACTTACTTGTGTCTATATGTAGAGAAGATTCCTCCTGTTTACTTTCCATAACCATCTCCCCCTCCTCCGTAGACTGCTGATCTCCACTCACCGACCTCTCTTCTTCTTTCTCTTTAATCGCAGCTTTGATGTCATTTAGTTCTTCATTCTGAACCACAAAAATGATAAAATTGATAAAACTGTCAATAATAAACAAATATACTGTATATGATAATGTTATCTTATAATTTAGATTATAATATTTGAGTTCTATCTCACAGTCCCCTTTACCTGAATTTGGTGAGAGATGCTGGGAACTTCCTGTGTGAAATTCTGGGAATACAAAGGAATACTCTTCTCCATAGAATACTGATCTCCACTAACAAGTATCTTTACTTCCTCTTCAGTTTCAGCTTTGATGTCTTTCAGTTCTTCCCCCTAAATCCCAAAGATGGCAGTAGAGATTTGTAAAAAAAAAAAAAAGAACAAGAGATTACATAGAAAAATGCATTCTTAAGTCTACATGCTCAGTCCCCACCTACCTGATCATGGTGTATGTAGTTATGATCTTCCCCTGGGGAATACCAGGAATACAAAGGATGGTGACATCTCTCTGGTGGGTTCCCATTACTGGATCCATCTGTAGGAAACACACACACTGACTGAATACATTGTTTCTATGTGTTTATCAGATGATGGGGGATCTAGGTGGACCCTCCATACTGCTCTCTCCTTTACAATAAAGTCTCCTCTTACCCGGTGATGTGAGGGGCGGCTGATTCTGCATCATAACATCCTTGTAGAGATACTTGCGTCTTTCTAGATACTCCCACTCCTCCATGGAGAAATAGACAGTGACATCCTGACACCTTATAGGAACCTGACACACACAATGATACAGTCACCATCCAGACACATCCCTTGTCTGTTACTGGACAATGTCCCAGAATTCCCGGCACCGCTCACCTCTCCTGTCAGCAGCTCAATGATCTTGTTGGTCAGTTCCAGGATCTTTTTATCACTGCTTCTCTCAGAAGACATAAGGGAAAGTGAAGGCCCTGTGATGGTGATCTGGGCTCTGCTCTGAGCTCCCAAAATTTGGTCCTCACCAGACTTCTTGACCACAATATAATCCTACAGAATAAGAGAAAGAAGAAGTAGACAAAATTCAGGCAAACAATGAGTGCTAAAAACAGCACAATGATTACAGGCGATGTCATGTGACCTCCCAAAATCCTCCTCACCTCTCCGGTCAGCAGGTAGAGGATCTCCAGGGTGATACCTAATATCTTGTTTCCGTCCTTCTCCATCTTAGCACATGCTGATACAACAGAACTTCACATCTGAAAAGACAGAAAACCGACAAATGTAGTCATGGCTCACCAGATGTTTTCTTCACTCTCCTGTGTAGAGAGAGAGAGAAAGCAATAACAGTCATTACAGACTTCCCAGAATCCTCTCCTCTTCGGTCAGCTCTGTGTACCTGACCTGTACTGGGATGAGCTTAAGGTTTGGTCCACACACTGAACCCTAACAAGAATTTATTCTGTCAGAGTAACGATTGGGAAATAATTCCCTCACTCTGGATGGACAGTTGGATAAACGGCTCTATATTTAGGATGTATCCAGTCTATAAACCAGAGGCTCTGGATGGACAGTTGGATAAATGGCTCTATATTTAGGATGTATCCGGTCTATAAACCAGAGGCTCTGGATGGACAGTTGGATAAATGGCTCTATATTTAGGATGTATCCGGTCTATAAACCAGAGGCTCTGGATGGACAGTTGGATAAATGGCTCTATATTTACGATTCATCCGGTCTATAAACCAGAGGCTCTGGATGGACAGTTGGATAAATGGTTTTATATTTAGGATTTAGGATGTATCTGGTCTATAAACCAGGGGCTCTGGATGGACAGTTGGGTATCTAGGGCTCTATGATTATTGCTATCAACTAAAATATCATGATATTACCTGATCTACCTCAAGATCCAGTATTGTCTCCCCATAATTTCCTACTAAATCACCTTTCACCTGGAACTTCCTGTTGTAACCCTACATCACTTCCTGTCTGTACATGACATCACTTCCTTCTTTGTGTTCCACGCCTATAAGTGAGATCTCCATCTTGTGGAGAATGTTAGTACTGCAGCCTACATTCTGTACCTCAAAACCAGGCATCACAGTGCATTTATTGTTTTTGTTGCTTATTCTAACCCCCAAATACATTTATTGAATATATTAAAACGTTTCATAGTTCCAGAGCCGATCCGCCCTATACGCTCACTACGCAAGCTGCGTAGGGCCCCGCTGCTGTGAGGGGGGCCCCCATGGGCGGATCGGCTCTGCTCAGGGCCGGACTGGCCTACCAGGATACTGGGACATTTCCCATAAGGCTGCCTGCCCTGGTGTCGCTTTGAGCTATGCTGTGACTGCAGCATAGCTCAAAGCAGAGTCCCGCTGTGTCACAGAGCTCAGTGTAAATTTGCGCTGTGACAAGGGTCCCGCCCTCCTCCTAGACCAGCTTGTGTGATAGATGCAGTGTTCTGTCTATCACACGAGCTGGTCTAGGAGGAGTATGGGACTTTTGTCACAGCGCGACTGAACCTTTCACACTGAGCTCCGTGACACAGCGTGAGATGTGCCTGTACGTAATCCACTGGCACTAACTGGTGAGGCGGCAATGATTGGCACAGTAAGACATCAATGATGGGCACAGTAAGGCTACATTGATTGGCACAGTGAGGCGGAAATGATTGGCACGGTAAGGTGGCAATGATTGGCACAGTGAGGCTACATTGATTGGCATGGTGAGGTGGCAATGAGGTGCACAGTAAAGCTGCAATGATGGGCATCATGAGGTGGCAATGATGGGCACGGTGATGCTACATTGATTGGCACAGTGAACAGGAAAAAAGTTCGTTCGAACATGCGAACACCGTTAAAGTCTATGGGACACGAACATGAATAATCAAAAGTGCTAATTTTAAAGGCTTATATGAAAGTTATTGTCATAAAAAGTGTTTGGGGACCTGGGTCCTGCCCCAGGGGACATGGATCAATGCAAAAAAAAGTTTTAAAAACGGCCGTTTTTTCAGGAGCAGTGATTTTAATAATGCTTAAAGTCAAACAATAAAAGTGTAATATCCCTTTAAATTTCGTACCTGGGGGGGTGTCTATAGTATGCCTGTAAAGGGGCGCATGTTTCCTGTGTTTAGAACAGTCTGACAGCAAAATGACATTTTGAAGGAAAAAACTCATTTAAAACTACTCGCGGCTATTGCATTGCCGACAATACACATAGAAGTTCATTGATAAAAACGGCATGGGAATTCCCCAAAGGGGAACCCCGAACCAAAATTAAAAAAAAAAAATGACGTGGGAGTCCTCCTAAATTCCATACCAGGCCCTTCAGGTCTGGTATGGATATTAAGGGGAACCCCGGCCAAAATTTAAAAAAAAAAATGACGTGGGGTTCCCCCTAAATTCCATACCAGACCCTTCAGGTCTGGTATGGATTTTAAGGGGAACCCCGCGCCAAAAAAAAAAAAAAAACGGCGTGGGGTCCCCCCAAAAATCCATACCAGACCCTTATCCGAGCACGCAACCTGGCAGGCCGCAGAAAAAGAGGGGGGGACGAGAGTGCGGCCCCCCCTCCCTCCTGAACCGTACCAGGCCACATGCCCTCAACATTGGGAGGGTGCTTTGGGGTAGCCCCCCAAAACACCTTGTCCCCATGTTGATGAGGACAAGGGCCTCATCCCCACAACCCTGGCCGGTGGTTGTGGGGGTCTGCGGGCGGGGGGCTTATCGGAATCTGGAAGCCCCCTTTAACAAGGTGACCCCCAGATCCCGGCCCCCCCCTGTGTGAAATGGTAAGGGGGTACATAAGTACCCCTACCATTTCACGAAGAAAGTGTCAAAAATGTTAAAAATGACAAGAGACAGTTTTTGACAATTCCTTTATTTAAATGCTTCTTCTTTCTTCTATCTTCCTTCATCTTCTGGTTCTTCTGGCTCTTCTGGTTCTTCCTCCGGCGTTCTCGTCCAGCATCTCCTCCGCGGCGTCTTCTGTCTTCTTCTCCTCGGGCCGCTCCGCACCCATGGCATGGGGGGGAGGCTCCCGCTCTTCTCTTCTTCTTTTCTTCTCTTCTTCTCTTCTTCATTTTCTTCATTTTCTTCATTTTCAGGGAAGTCCCGTCAAGTCACCGTGCGTCAGAGGGGGGCGGGGTCACCGGGTGGCCCCGCCCCCCCCCCCCGTTATTTAAGAACTGTCAGACGAGGAGCGCCGTCACACAGCGGGAGCCTCCCTCCATGCCAGCATGGATTGCGGAGCGGCCCGGAGAAGAAAAGAAGAAAAGAAGAAGAGAAGAAGAGAAGAAAAGAAGAAGAGAAGAGCGGGAGCCTCCCCCCCATGCCATGGGTGCGGAGCGGCCCGAGGAGAAGAAGATAGAAGACGCCGCGGAGGAGATGCTGGACGAGAACGCCGGAGGAAGAACCAGAAGAGCCAGAAGAACCAGAAGATAAAGGAAGATAGAAGAAAGAAGAAGCATTTAAATAAAGGAATTGTCAAAAACTGTCTCTTGTCATTTTTAACATTTTTGACACTTTTTTCGTGAAATGGTAGGGGTACTTATGTACCCCCTTACCATTTCACACAGGGGGGGGGCCGGGATCTGGGGGTCACCTTGTTAAAGGGGGCTTCCAGATTCCGATAAGCCCTCCGCCCGCAGACCCCCACAACCACCGGCCAGGGTTGTGGGGATGAGGCCCTTGTCCTCATCAACATGGGGACAAGGTGTTTTGGGGGGCTACCCCAAAGCACCCTCCCAATGTTGAGGGCATGTGGCCTGGTACGGTTCAGGAGGGAGGGGGGGCCGCACTCTCGTCCCCCCCTCTTTTCCTGCGGCCTGCCAGGTTGCGTGCTCGGATAAGGGTCTGGTATGGATTTTTGGGGGGACCCCACGCCGTTTTTTTTTTTTTTTTTGGCGCGGGGTTCCCCTTAAAATCCATACCAGACCTGAAGGGTCTGGTATGGAATTTAGGGGGAACCCCACGTCATTTTTTTTTTTTAATTTTGGCCGGGGTTCCCCTTAATATCCATACCAGACCTGAAGGGCCTGGTATGGAATTTAGGGGGACTCCCACGTCATTTTTTTTTTTTAATTTTGGTTCAGGGTTCCCCTTTGGGGAATTCCCATGCCGTTTTTATCAATGAACTTCTATGTGTATTGTCGGCAATGCAATAGCCGCGGGTAGTTTTAAATGAGTTTTTTCCTTCAAAATGTCATTTTGCTGTCAGACTGTTCTAAACACAGGAAACATGCGCCCCTTTACAGGCACACTATAGACACCCCCCAGGTACGAAATTTAAAGGGATATTACACTTTTATTGATTGACTTTAAGCATTATTAAAATCACTGCTCCTGAAAAAACGGCCGTTTTTAAAACTTTTTTTTGCATTGATCCATGTCCCCTGGGGCAGGACCCAGGTCCCCAAACACTTTTTATGACAATAACTTGCATATTAGCCTTTAAAATTAGCACTTTTGATTTCTCCCATAGACTTTTAAAGGGTGTTCCGCGGCATTCGAATTTGCCGCGAACACCCCAAATTGTTCGCTGTTCGGTGAACTTGCGAACAGCCAATGTTCGAGTCGAACATGAGTTCGACTCGAACTCGAAGCTCATCCCTAGCGGACTCTGATGTAAGGGGGACCTCTGTGTGGACTCTGATGTAAGGAGGGGCTTTCTGGGGACCCTGATGTAAGGGGAGGCTCTCTGGGGACCCTGATGTAGGGGGAGCTCTCTAGGAACCCTGATGTAAGGAGGGGCTTTCTGGGGACCCTGATGTAAGGGGAGGCTCTCTGGGGACCCTAATGTAAGGGGAGGCTCTCTGGGGACCCTGATGTAGGGGGAGACACTCTGAGGACCCTGATGTAAGTAGGGTGGCTCTCTGGGGACCCTGATGTAAGGAGGGACTCTCTGAGGACACTGATGTAAGGGGGGCTCTCTGGGGACCCTGATGTAAGGAGGGGCTTTCTGGGGACCCTGACGTAAGGGGAGGCTCTCTGGGGACCCTGATGTAGGGGGAGGCTCTCTGGGGACCCTAATGTAGGGGGTGGCTCTCTGGGGACCCTGATGTAGGGGGAGACTCTCTGAGGACACTGATTTAAGGGGGGCTTTCTGGGGGCCCTGATGTAGGGGGGGGACTCTCTGGGGACCCTGATGTAAGGAGGGGCTCTCTGAGGACACTGATGTAAGGAGGGCTCTCTGGGAACCCTGATGTAAGGATGGTCTTTCTGGGGATCCTGATGTAAGGGGAGGCTCTCTGGGGACCCTGATGTAGGGGGAGTCTCTCTGGGGACCCTGATGTAAGTAGGGAGGCTCTCTGGGGACCCTGATGTAGGGGGAGACTCTCTGAGGACACTGATTTAAGGGGGGCTCTCTGGGGACCCCGATGTAGGGGGAGACTCTCTGAGGACACTGATTTAAGGGGGCTCTCTGGGGACCCTGATGTAAGGAGGGGCTCTCTGGGGACCCTGATGTAAGGAGGGGCTCTCTGGGGCCCTGATGTAAGTAAGGGATCTCTGGGGATCCTGATGTAAGGAGGGGCTCTCTGGGGCCCTGATGTAAGTGGAGGATCCGCACTCAGATATGTAACGATATATATATATATATATAAACACACACACACACGTATATTATATACATGTCAGTTCTATAGTGTTGTACTTATTCTTTGACTGTTTCGTTTAAAGGAGGGAGGATTGTATTGGGAGCACTGAAGTGTCAGTTGTGACTATGGCAAATGGTTTACATAGGTCACGGCATCACGGGTCAGGTAGAATTTTGCTTAGGGCCCCAGGGAGGTCAGGATCGGCACTACATAGTTCTATATGAAAGAAGCTAGCATAGCGATAGAATACTCTCCAGATAAAAATGTGAGCTCTTTGTAGTTCTATAGCCCATTTCTTGAGTGAGCAAATATGACAAACATGCACTAATGTTCATTGATATAATGTGTATGGTGGACCAATGTGGTTGAGTAGAAGCATTTGTGTAGAGGGAATAAATACCGTCAAGGGACAACCATACTAAGATGAAGTTGTAGAGAACATAGTAAATCTTTCTCCGTATAAAAAGAGAGCATAGTTTCAAGTCTCAAGGTGGTCATCTGGTATCATCAACCTATCTCAAATGGCAGATATTTTGTGGTAGACAGATGTTTGTAGATGTGATGTCCGTTCTCCTCTATGGAAGCACAAACTAGTAAGGTTGAGGACCAGAAACACAGAGGTCAGCCATGGAAACTGAGTGCAGCAGACAAAAAATACATCCAGCTTTCTTACCTTCCAAACTGTAGGATGTCCAGCAATGCTCTGTGCTCCTTCCTCTGTTACCCTTGGCAACCACGGCTGCTACTGAGTACTCCTTATGCCAAATTGTATATCAGTATCTCATCCTGCTCCCACTAGATACACCTTCCCTGCATGTAGCCCATTGAGGGCTCCCTCTACAGTTTCATTACCTATGACAAGCCCTTGAAAATCTTTCTCTGCTACCTTTTCCTCTCTGCTTCTCAGTGCTGTCACTACATCTTTACCAGCAGCTCGATCTGGTCGGCCCCCTCCAACCACTCCAGCCTGTTTAAATGCCAGCTGCTCTTGTCCTGCCTGTCTCTGTGTCAGCTATCTCAGTTTGGCCAGTCGCAGTATCAATGGTGGGTAAGTCTGCTCCTGACCCAGCTGCAGCGCTGACTGTTGCCATTTCATATTTTGGACACTCAGTACCCCGGTCTCTCTCTCTATGGCATTACTACCTGCTCTTGGTTTTCTAAAAAGTTCTATCCAATCTTGAGACAGACTAACCCACTCAGTCAAGTGGGGTCCTCCACCACTGTTTAAAGGAACTGTGCACCATGGCCTTGTTCTAGTCCCCCAGCTGATACCTCTCCTGCTATCATCTGATAGGACCGATCCATTGTCTACTGTACAGCCTGATACTACTAATACATCATCTGCTGTCCAGTCTGATTCCGCCAATCCATTGTTGCTGTTCAGTCAGACTTGGATGATCCATTAGCCATTGTTTGCTTTACAGCCTGACTCTGCTGGTATGCTACCTGCTATCCAGTCTGATACCACTGATCCATCACCTGCTGTCCAGTCTGTTACCACTGATCCATTGCTTTCTGTCAAGTCTGGTACCACTGATCCATCGCCTGCTGTCCAGTCTGGCACCACTGATCCGCTGCCTGCTGTCCAGTCTGATACCACTGATCCATCGCCTGCTATCCAGTCTGATACCACTGATCCACCGCCTGCTGTCCAGTCTGGTACCACTGATCCATCACCTGCTGTCCAGTCTGGTACTACTGATCCACCACCTGCTGTCCAGTCTGATACCACTGATCCATCGTCTACTGTCCAGTCTGATACCACTGATCCATCGCCTGCTCTCCAGTCTGGTACCACTTATCCATTGTCTACTGTCCAGTCTGATACCACTGATACATAACCTGCTTTCCAGTCTTATACCACTGATCCATCGCCTGCTGTCCAGTCTGATACCCCTGAACCATCGTCTACTGTCCAGTCTGATACCACTGATCCATCGCCTGCTGTCTAGGCTGACTCTACTGATCCTCTACCTGCTATCTAATCTTACCCCTATTGATACTGAATCTGCTGCTTATCCAGATGCCGCTGATACACTGCCCACTGTCCAGCCTGATGCCACTGATCCTCTGCCTGTTGTCCAGTTTGATTTCACTGATCCCATGTCTGCTGCCCAGCCAGTCTCCACTCATTCTGTGTCTGCTGCCCAGCCAGTCTCCACTCATTCTGTGTCTGCTGCCCAGCCAGCCTCAGGTACTTGTTTGTTGCATGCCTGGCATGGGTTACCCATCTGATAAAACGGGTTTAGTCTGTACGCATTCGCAAATACATTAATAAGCCACAGAGCCTCGCCACGGCACCCTGATATCTGTGGTCCTATCACTAGCTTATGAGTGACTCCACAATGAAAGCACATGCATTCTGATGGATATTACCCATCTGGTCTGAGATTCCTACAGCCACCTTGGGTGAGTACCTTTTGCAGCCATTTGCTTCTGTTGCGCCAAAGCCTGTCTGGGCCACCACTCTGAATTTGATAACTGCACTCGCTATAACAGCTCCAGTAGTAGAGATCTTCTGGGGAATGGTAGGGTTACATTTAAGCTTTTCCATGACCCAGATGTAATCTTTGCAACTCCAGCTGCATTAGGGGGTGCGTGTCTGGTAACCAGTGCCTTGGAAAGACCTGGGTGGCTGTCAAAATGCAAAGCAGTTTCTAGCTATCAGCTTAGCAGCTAAGATGTGTAGTGCCGGATAGCATTGAGACATCCTGGCCTTGGGGTACCTGTATCGTTTAATGGCCCCAGTGTTAAGCCTTCAGATGGCCCTTGGGATCCTAACATTGGGATATATTCTGTCTTGAGATACTGCAAGCTTTGAGTGCTACACCTCCTAGAGAATCTGATCTGTGGGAACTTACATAGCCAGTTTCCAGAGGGGCACCAAGCCAATTGCCAGAACCTGTTGGCAAGGTATCCTGCAGGTTGGCAGACTTTAACCTAAAGAAATCTAACATGTCTTCAAACACAGATATTGGGAGACCTTCTCCTGTTTGGATTTATCCAACACATAACCCTGAGTCTAACCGTTATCCTGTTTCAGTACCATGCTAACCCATATCTGATCCCCTTGTACCTGGTCCGTCTCCCTTGTTGTTCCTGGTATCTCCTGTCTTATCTTGTACAGCACACAGATGTGGTCACCCCTGCTGTTGCCGGATACCTACACTTAGTATCCTAACAGACATTCTTCCTGCTGATTACCAATATAGGGCACATGTGAGTGTCAGGAACCTGGTGCCAGCTGTTGGGCTAATGCATGTGCGCATAAGCATAGAAGACATATAGCACATTTGTCTACACGTATGAGCACGAGAGCATGCGCTCACACACATGCATGCACATGTGCGTGCATGCTCACTGCTATTATGTGGCCTATTTAAACCTGATTCCTGCACTGGTCCTGTGCTGTATGGTCTTCTGCCTTGTCCCGTGATCCAGTCTTTTCGCAAATCCATGATCCTGTTACGGACCCGGCTGCCTCTCTGTCCTTGCTCTCAGATTGTCCTTGCCTGTCCATGTTTGATGTCTGCCTTTGCTACCGACCCAGGTCTGGACCACTGACCACACTTCTGCCTAGTGACTCTGTACCTCACTGCCTGATTGTTTCTGACCTCTGCCTGTTCCTGACTCCGATTCCATGTACGTTCTGGTCTCTGCCATCACCTGAACTTGGCACAACCACAATGCATCAACAGCTGTACCGCTTTCTGTCAGATACCAGTGCTCTCAATTTCTTGCTCACAGCGGCTACACCTTGGCACTTGTGCCTTTCATTCATCCCTGCAGTCCCTGTTTCACTATCGAGGGCTGCTCAAATGGGAACTGTGCAAGAGCCCACCCTCATCATCTCAGGATCCGCATCCAGATAAGTGGGGTATTCACTCTCAACCGCACCCTGTTAAGAGATTTTCCAGCATGTGGGACAACAACCTGAGCACTTGCAGACTGAGAGTGATCATTCATACGTGTCAGGGAAGGCTTGTCCATAGCCCAGATGATTACATTTCCAGGCATATATGTATGTGGATGGACATAGGCACATGCTCATGGCCAGGAGTGCACCTGTCACCAAGCGTGCAATTTAAACAAGGCTGCAGCATTGTCTCATTGCTGTTTGGTCTACAGCGTTCTGTGTGTTTATCCCCGATTCCTGTGCCTGACCTCTTTTCTTGACCCAGCTTGCTCCAGACTATGTTTGCCCTGACTCCGGCTTCGTTTCTTGATTCTTCCTCCTGTTCTTGCCTGATCTGCCTCACCGTTGCTGACATTGGCCTGTGACCTGACTACTCTTCTGCCTGCTGTTTATACCTGATCTGCCTTTCTGTTACCAACCTGGCTTGTCTGACCATGTACCCTTCTCATCCAGCCTGCTTCAGCTCCTTCAGCCCAGCGAGCTTACATCTGGCTCCTGCTTCATTTCCACAGTCTGCCGCCAACCAAGCTCCATCTCTGGTGGATGGTACTGCTAGTGGGTATCGCTGGTGGATGGCATGGCTGGTGGGCATCCCTGGTGGGTGGCACTGCTGGTGGGTATCACTGGTGGATGGCACTGCTGGTGGGTATCCCTTGTGGATGGTACTATTGGTGGGTATCCCTGGTGGATGCCACTGCTGGTGGGTATCCCTGGTAGATGGTACTGCTGGTGGGTAACTCTGGTGGATGGGACTACTGGTGGGTATCCCTGGATGATGGTACTGCTGGTGGGTATCCCTGGATGATGGTACTGCTGGTGGGTACTGCTACTGGATGGTGGGCATCCCTGGTGGATGATACTGCTGGTGGGCATCCCTGGTGGATGGTACGGCTGGTGGGTATCCCTGGTGGATGGTACTGCTGGTGAATGGTACGACTGGTGGGTATCCCTGGTGAATGGCACTGCTGGTGGGCATCCATGGTGGATGGCACTGCTAGTGGGCATCCCTGGTGGATGGTATGGCTGTTGGGTATCCCTGGTGGGTACTGCTGGCACTTCTGGTGGGTATCAATGGTGGATGGCACTGCTGATGGGTAACCCTGGTGGATGGTACTGCTGGTGGGTATCCCTGGATGATGGTACTGCTGGTGGATGGTATGGATAGTGGGCATGCCTGGTGGATGATACTGCTGGCACTGCTGGTGGATGGTATGGCTGTTGGGTATCCCTGGTGGATGGCACTGCTGGTTGGCATCCCTGGTGGATGGTATGGTTGGTGGGCATCCCTGGTGGATGGTATGGTTGGTGGACATCCCTGGTGGATGGTACAGCTGGCGGGCATTCCTGGTGGATGGTACGGCTGGTGGGTATCCCTGGTGGCTGCCATCCCAGATCATGGGTTTCCAGCCAATGCTGGAGGAAGCATGCGGCTGCAGTAGAGAGCAGAGCCAATGCTTCCTGTATAGCGCCAGCTCCTGTCACAGGCGGAGTACATTTGGTATCACTCTGCCTGTGACAGAAGCTGGCATTATACAGCAAGTATCGATTATACTTCCTCTAGCGCCGGCTCAGTTCTTCAGACTGATGCTCGAGTATGGCAAGTCGGGAACCTGCGATCTGTGTTTGCTTACCCACCATCCCAGAGCAGGAGGTGGCGGGCCTCATCAGCGGTTGGGCACCCCTAAGCTAGACCTTCTGTATCCCCCCCCCGTCTGACTAATAAAACACCAATGGTGGAGGTACCCTGGCAAACTTAATACATATGTTGTGGAGATGCCCTAAACTCCATCAATATTGGCAGGGCATCATTAAAACGTATTAATGAGGTGCTTCAAATCAAACTGTTGGTGGATCCTGGAATTTGTATATTAAATATAATGGAGAAATCTAGTTTGTCGAAAAATACTAATGATACAATAGCGAGAAGTTTGTTCCAGGCACGATAAATGAATTGCACAGAAATGGATCTCCACTTATCCACCGACAGTGGAGGAATGGAGAACGCAAATAAAAGAAACTATTTACTCTTCTACATAGAAATTGTCGAGGGAAGTTCGAGGCTATTTGGAAAAGCTGGTTGGAAATCTTGGGCCTTGAAATGTGAGTTGCCGTAGAATGGAGGGAGGATACTAGTCGACGGGACCCCCTGAGGGGGGAGGAAGATGAGGGGGCTACTTGGTTTGAAATGGGTTATTTCTTTTTTTTTTGTGCTGTTTGTGGGGTTATTTTATGTTATGTGTAGTTTCGCTGTATCTGGATAATATGAATGTGAAATGTGTCTGATGTATTGATGTAAGAAATTTTTTTGTAATAAAGATTACTGGATTTAAAAAAAAAATTAAAATTAAAATTAAATAAAAATTAAAATTAAATAAAAATTAAAAATAAATAAAAATAAAATTAAATAAAAAATAAAACAAAACACCAATGGATGATTCTCTATGAGTTGTTCTTTTTCTAATCACCAAAAATGATGCTCATTTGTAAAAAGGGACCTACAGGTAGAACAGAATATTATATGGAAATCAGCCAATAACAATAACAACCAACAAGAAGTATGTTTACCCCAAACATTTTACACATCCTGAATATAAGGAAGGACACACATGATGTTCTCTGGTGGTAATTCTTGCCACATTTTTTATGTTTGGACAAATAAAGAAATGTTAGTCCATGTGAACTTTCTGGTGTCGATCAAGGGTATTTTTTTGAGTGAAAGATTTCCCACACTCTGAACATAAATAAGGCCGCTCACCTGTGTGAACTCTCTGGTGATTAACAAGATCTCTTTTCTGAATGAAACCTTTCCCACACTCTGAACACGAATAAGGACGCACGGCTATGTGACTTCTCTGGTGTATAAGAAGATTTTCTGTCTGATGGAACGATTTCCCACATTCTAAACATGAATAAGGACGCTCTGTGTGAATGTCGACAGAGGCTTCCTCTGTCCTTCAAACATTTCCCGCACTCTGAACACGAATAGGGATGCTCGCCCGTGTGACTTTTTTGGTGTTGACGAAGGTCTTTTTTCTGAACGAAACATTTCCTGTACTCCGAACAAGAATAGGGCTGCTCACCCGTGTGAATTCTCTGGTGATTAACAAGGTCTCTTTTCACAAAAAAACATTTCCAGCACTCTGAACATGAAAAGGGACGCTCACCCGTGTGAATTCTCTGGTGAATAACAAGGTGTGCTTTCTGAGTGAAACATTTCACTCTGAACATGAGAAAGGATGCTTATGCTTGCGACTTTTCTGATGTTTAGAAGGCTTTTTGGTTTCTTTGGAAGAATTCCCACACACTGTAGATGACAAGGAACGTTCTCCTGTGTGAGATCCTTCATGGTTTAAAGAAGATCCCTCAAGATGAGATGGACCTGTTGATGGATTTGTACTTTTAGATCCCAGATTTGTTTCAGCAGTAATAGTATGTGGATCATCAGAAGATTCCTCAGCATTAGAGGGATCCATTGATCTCTCCAATTGATGAGGTCTATGGTGTATTTGTGTATTGAGATTTACTCCTGGAGAACGTTGTGTGGTGGGATTTTCTTCTGCTTTACCTTCTGAAGATACATTATTCAGGACATAGTGTCCACCTGTTGGAAATCAATGTTTAAATGTTAGAAGAATTCTTCATGTTTTTCATTCAGAAGTCATATACAGTATGTTGGTCTAACACTCTACAGTATCTCAGAGCTCTGGTATGGAAATGGGTGCAACCATAACATAAAATATGAATATAAACCAAAAAAAGCAGGGGTGCTCAACCGTTTGAAGTTCGAGGGCCACTTACGTGATTTGATAACCGGATGCAGGCCACAGTGAAATGAAATGGTTCAGAATTTAGAATTTTTTATTCTGAATGGCATAATGAACATTTTCCTCCTGCAACTGCTGAATGCCGGTAGGAGGGAGGGGAGGAGAAGCTGGCTTTTAGTGGTTGCAGGAGGAAAATGAAGAGGATCGGTTCCTGAAGTCCAAGTGTAAAACAGAATGTGACAGGGAGGCATGGAGCATGGGCACATGGCCGCCATTGTGCCCCCTGGCACTACACCAGTGGTTGAGGCGTTGTGGTAAAAACACATATCAATAAACCGCAAATGTAAACAAGCCCTTACCTACCTTTATAGGTTCTAATATACCCATTGCAAAAGTGAAAGTATGTGATGTTTAATACACTGACCACCTTTTCCTCTTCCAGGTTCTGCTGTCAATGCTCTCCAGGCTGCTATAAGGCCCCAAAAGACGGGCATTTAGTATAAGTCCGCCTGGGACAGGAGCCAGCTACAGAGGAAGCATCAGCTTATGCAGCTCTTGCTTCCTCTGCTGCTGGCGCCGGCTCAATACACTCTGATGCTCTGGGATGGTGGGTTGGCAAGCCCAGATTGTGATCAACAGGTTGCTGACCCTGGACATGTGCTTCCCTGCTTTGAGGTCAAGGACCACCTTAGAGGACTCAAAGGGCCACAGGTTGCACATCCCTGAATTAAAGGATACAATACACCCAACCGCACTAGGTAACAGTGTTTGCATTGAGGACATTGATATTTCAAGTTGCGCCTTCCTCCACTCCATTTCTTGGAAACATGACGTGGTATTTAGGAATGTAGATGGAACTTTCATATGGTGTACAGTATCTCCTCCTCATTTGTTGGGAACATGACATTATATTGAGGAATGGAAATGGACCTTTCATATGGTGTACAGTATCTCCTCCTCATTTGTTCGGAACATGACGTTATATTGAGGAATGGAGATGGACCTTTCATATGGTGTACAGTATCTCCTCCTCATTTGTAGGGAACATGACGTTATATTGAGGAATGGAGATGGACCTTTCATATAGTGTACAGTATCTCCTCCTCATTTGTTGGGAAAATGACATTATATTAAGGAATGGAGATGAACCTTTCATATGGTGTACAGTATCTCCTCCTTTTTTGTTGGGAACATGATGTTATAATAAGGAACGGAGATGGACCTTTCATATTGTTTTAAATATCTCCACGTTGTAATTATTTAAATATTTTATACGCATCAAATAAAAATGATAATATTAACTTTTTCTAACTTTACTGTTTATGACTTTCCTGTGTCCATATGTAGAGAAGATTCCTCCTGTTTACTTTTTATAACCATCTCCCCCTCCTCCATAGACTGCTGATCTCCACTCTCCAACCTCTCTTCTTCGTCCTCTATAATCTCAGCTTTGATGTCTTTTAGTTCTTCATTCTGAACCACAAAAATTATAAAACTGTCAATAATAAAAGAATATACTGTATATGAGAATGTTATCTCATAATTTAGAATATAATATTTGAGTTCTATCTTCCAGTCCCCTTTACCTGAATTTGGTGTGAGATGCTGGGAACTTCCTGTGTGAAATTCTGGAAATACAAATGACTACTCTTCTCCATAGAATACTGATCTCTACTAACAAGTATCTTTTCTTCCTCTTCAGTTTTAGCTTTGATGTCTTTCCATTCTTCTCCCTAAATTCAAAAAGGTGATAGTAGAGATTTGTAAAAAAAAGAAAAAAAAAAAAAAAGAACAAGAGATTATATAGAAGAATATCACCTCTTACCTTAGAATGCATTCTAAAGCCTCGTACACACAATCAGATTGTTGGCAGGGGATTGTCTGTTGACAGACTGTTTGCCTAAAATCTGACCGTTAGTACGTTCCTTTTAACAACTGTTGTCCAACTTTCTGCCAACAAATGTTGGATAACATGCTAGTAAATTTTCGGCGAACAACGGTCTGTTGTCAGATTTTCTGATGGTCAGTACACAAGTCCGTCACACAAAAGTCAAAAGTACAAACATGCGTGCTCGGAGTCAATGCTCACCAAACACGAAGTTAGCAGAAGGGGCCCAAAGGGTGGGACTCAAGAGCTGAAATTCCTCGTAGTACATCACTACGTTTGTGTTTGTTGGCCGACAATTGTGTATTGTTAGTATGCAAGACAAGTTCCTGTCACACCCCCTTTGGTCAAAGGTCAGACGCTCAGTTGGCCAACAATCGGATCGTGTGTACGAGGCTTTAGGTCTACATGCTCAGTCCCACCTACCTGATCATGGTGTACATAGTTATGATCTTCCCATGTGAAATCCCAGGAATACAGAGGACAGGGACATCTCTCTGGTGGGTTCCCATTACTGGATCCATCTGTAGGAAACACACACACTTTTCTATGTGTTTATCAGATGATGGGGGATCTAGGTGGACCCTCTGTACTGCTCTCTCCTTTACTATAAAGTCTCCTCTTACCCGGTGATGTGAGGGGCGGCTGATTCTCCATCATAACGTCCTTGTAGAGACCCTTGTGTCCTTCTAAATACTCCCACTCCTCCATGGAGAAATAGACACTGACATCCTGACACCTTATAGGAACCTGACACACACAATGATACAGTCACCATCCAGACAAGGGATGTGTCTGTTACTGGATAATGTCCCAGAATTCCCGGCACCGCTCACCTCTCCTGTCAGCAGATCAATAATCTTGTTGGTCAGTTCCAGGATCTTTTTATCACTGCTTCTCTCAGGAAAGTGGAGGCACTGTAAAGATGATCTGGGCTCTGCTTTGAGTTCCCAAAATTTGGTCCTCACCAGATTTCTTGACCAAAACATAATCCTACAAAATAAGAGAAAGAAGAAGTAGCCAAAATGGGGCCAAACAATGCCTGATAAAAACAGCACAATGATTAAGAGTGATGTCATGTGACCTCCCAGAATCTTCCCCACCTCTCCAGTCAGCAGGTAGAGGATATCCAGGGTGATACCTAATATCTTATTCCTGTCCTGTTCCATCTTCAACTGTTGATACAACAGTGCATCTGAAAAGACAGCAAAATAATAAGATAAGAGTGATGTCATGTGGCCTCCCAGAAGGCTCCTCCTGAAATATCTGGCTTGTACTGAGATGAATCATATCTGCACTCAGGGTGAACTTACAGTTCGGTGCACACATTGAACCTAAAAAGAGGAGGTAGCAAAGTCCCAGGCCTCTTTAGACCTAATGGTGACCTCCAGAGTTAGGGAGAGCTGACATCCTTCAGTGTAGAATGGGTTACAAGGCATGGTGGGTGTAATGCAAGATGAACAGGTGGGCACCAGACACTTTTTGAATGCAAAGCGATTTATTGCCTCTTAAACAGAACTGTGGGAGAGAGGGTTGGGGCCAGGACACCCTTAGGTAGATGCACAGATAATTAGCAGACTCTGAGACTTCTATAGGTAGACAGCTATACAGATGAAGGCCCCCAGGCGGACACCACTTCTGTATCGGTAGGACCGCTGTCTCCTATGGCAACAATCTTGTAGCTGTTACTAACGGCAATGGTATTCAACTATTTGCAACACGAACAGTTCTCAGATTACCCCACACTCACTCACTGTGGGTCTTCACTCAACAAGCTCCCAGTCTCTCTCACTAGACTTCAGATCCACTAGCCACTGGATCCCCTGAGCTCTTCCACTTGTAGCACTCAGTATCTTCCTCAAGCGTCACCCCTGCTTCACTGCTGGGTCCCTGGCTTGGCACTCACAGATACTCCTCAAGCTTCACCCCCGCTGACACGTTAGGCCCCTGGCTTGGTACTCACTGATGCTCCACAAGCGTCACCTCTGCGGTCCCGCTGGGTCCCTGGCTTGGCACTTGCTGAAGTTTTCCCACTTCTTTACCGTCCTTGGCTGGTGAGAAGTCTGCTCTGGTACTGGCCTCAGCTTACTCACAGTGGTCTTCAATAGCAAGGTGGATGGTCCCTTAGTGGTGACAGCTTCCCCTCTACCTCCGACCACAGCTGGTTCCCCGCCCGGCAGAACCGTGACTTCTGGTTGGACTAAAAGCCTGCAGTCCAAACCCTGCACTGCTTTTTCTACTTCTGGATAGGCCCTCAAACAGCCTAGCAGCAAGATGTCCCCGGGATAGGCCTTAGGTTTCTGGCCTAGCAGCCCGGGGCACTACAACACACATCCACCCAGACAGCCACCCAGGTGGCACAGAACCCAGATCACCTGACTCCACCCAAATAAATAGGCTCTCCCAGCGGGCCAAGGGACCCAAGAAAATCCCTGCTCTATGGCTGAGAAACCCCATTTATTCATAATCTGTCCTTGCTATGTCCTTGTCTTATCTAATGTCACCAGCTACAATGCCACCTAGTGACAGAAGAGAAAAGTGCAGCAATTCCAGAATTAGGGGGAAATCAATTGATCTCCTAACAATTGGCCAAGGCATCTATCACCTGGCAACTAAATTTGATAGCATCCCAGTCTAAACATCAGGGTGCTACATCCATGTAAACCCTCACATATACCCACTGAAGTGAACAGCCTCAGATGATACACAGAGATAAAACAAATCTCCTACACAAGTTTTACATGTATATATGCTGTCTCCAGCCTTATACACTGTTTTGAAAGTGCACGTTGTGTTAGGAGATTTTCTCTTCCTGTTTAACACTGAGAGTGAATCCTGGGCACACAGCCAAGACAGTTGATTGGAGGAAAGGCACACACCCCCTCTCCTCATAGGCAAAGTCTATCAGAAGTGTTCTGTGACACAGAAAGCTGCCTGCTAATCTACTTATAGCTCCCTCCCCAACAAATATCAGCCAGCTTTTATCTCATGTGTCGGAGAATTTGTCAGAAGTTATCAGGCTGATAACAGAAGAACGGAGCAGGAGAAAGCCACAGGACACAGTGCTATGAATATAGATAAGAAAACACTGCAGATATATGTGCCCAGCTCAAATTTCATGAATCGGGTTTACATCCACTGTAATGAGGATTTATTCTGTCAGTGTCATGATTGGAGAATTGTTCCCATACTACAGATGGGTAATTGCATAAATGGCTCTATATTTAGGATGTATCTGGTCTATAAACCAGAGGCTCTGGATGGACATTTGGATAAATGGTTTTATATTTAGGATATATCCGGTCTATAAACCAGAGGCTCTGGATGGACAGTTGGAAAAATGGTTCTATATTTAGGATATATCCGCTCTATAAACCAGAGGCTCTGGATGGACAGTTGGATAAATGGCTCTATATTTACGATGTATCTGGTCTATAAACCAGAGGCTCTGGATGGACAGTTGGATAAATGGCTCCATATTTAAGATGTATCGTTCTATAAACCAGAGGCTCTGGATGGACAGTTGGATAAATGGTTCTATATTTAGGATGTATCTGGTCTATAAACCAGAGGCTCTGGATGGACAGTTGGATAAATTACTCTATATTTAGGATGTATCTGGTCTATAAACCAGAGGTTCTGGATGGATAAATGGTTCTATATTTAGGATATATCCGGTCTATAAACCAGAGGCTCTGGATGGACAGTTGGATAAAGGGTTCTATATTTAGTATATATCCGCTCTATAAACCAGAGGTTCTGGATGGACAGTTGGATAAATGGTCCTATATTTAGGCTATATCGGCTCTATAAGCCAGAGGCTCTGGATGGACAGTTGGATAAATGGTTCTATATTTAGGATATATCTGCTCTATAAACCAGAGGCTCTGGATGGGCAGTTGGATAAATGGTTCTATATTTAGGATGTATCTGGTCTATAAACCAGAGGCTCTGGATGGACAGTTGGATAAATGGCTCTATATTTAAGATGTATCGGTCTATAAACCAGAGGCTCTGGGTGGACAGTTGGATAAATGGTTCTATATTTAGGATGTATCTGGTCTATAAACCAGAGGCTCTGGATGGACAGTTGGATAAATGGCTCTATATTTAGGATGTATTGGAATATAAACAAGAGGCTCTGGATGGACAGTTGGATAAATGGTTCTAGATTTAGGCTGCATCTGGTCTATAAACCAAGATAACATATTACCTCATCTCTCCTCAAGTTCCAGTAATTTCTCCTCATAATGTCCAAATAACTTTTTCACCTGGAACGTCCTGTCTTAACCCTACATCACTTCCTGTCTGTACATTACATCACTTCCTTCTTTGGGTTTCACGCTCGTAAATTAGATCACCATCTTGTGGAGAGAGGAAGTACTGCAGCCTACTTTGTTCTTGTAAAAACAACTTGAAGGTAGGAGAGTGAATCCACTACCTCTCTAACTTCAAAGTATCGCTATGACACACCATACTATAACACCACTATGATAAAAACAGTGCAGATAAAAGACTATATAAAAGACCATATGAGGTTCGTAAAAGTGCAGAAATGCTGTAAACACATCCACCAGGAATTTCAGTGAATCACAACTTGTGAGACATCTCCCCCTCCAGGAAGAAAATTTTCCACCATTCGTTCTCATGACTGCCATAAAATGCTTGTAAATTTTCATAAATCCTTGGGATAAAACACCATTGCAACACTCTTTTATCCGGCTCATACATCACCATAACACATAAAGGAGAAAAAGAAACAATGGTGTAGTAAATTCATCAACAACCACTTTCCAAATTTCCAAAATTTCGGCAATTCTGAAGTTCGGAAATTTCGGAAATTGAAAAATTTGAAAATATAGGAATTAACAAATTTGTCAAAATTCGTTAAAAAACGAATTCGGAACTAAACGAATTGCACATGTCTAAATGAAACTTTTCCCGCACTCTGAACATGAACAAGGCCGCTCACCCGTGTGGATTCTCCTTCCTTAGAGAAATATTTCCCGCACTCTGAACATGAAAAAAGGAAGCTTAGCCACATGAATTTTCTGGTGTTGAAGAAGGTTTACTTGGTCTCTAAACCATTTACCGCACTCTGAACAAAAAAAACAGACGCCCGTCTGTGTGAATTCTCTGGTGATTAGGAAGGTGTGCTTTCTGAATGAAACATTTCCCGCACTTTGATGGACGACTAAGTAGATGTGTGTAACACGCCTATGGGTTTCTGCGCTAGATATGTGACTTCCAATAGAACTAGGTGACAAATGAATGAAGTGTAAACATTAACTAAATGGGTTGCTGCTCTAAAAGTGCCTTTAACCGCTAGCTGACTGCCCGCCACCGGCCTTTGACAGCGGCAGAATTGCTCCCCTGTACGCATCGCCATAGCTGTACGGCGGGTGCTGTAAAGGATATAGGGGGCGTGCATGCCCGCCACGTCACTTAGGAGCCAATGCACATGCCCAGTGGCTGCGATGTCCTCTGGGCACCCGTGATCGCTCCTGGCAAAGCCAGAGTGGGGATTTGTGTGTTTAAACACACAAATCCACGCTCTGTCAGGGGTGAGGAGAGAGATTTGTTGTTCCTAATGCTCCATGTCTCCTCCCCAGTTAGTCCCCTCCCCCCCCAGTTAGAACACACACCTAGGGTACACATTTAACCCCTTGATCGCCCCCTAGTGTTAACCCCTTCCCTGCTAGTGACATTTATACCGTAATCAGTGGCCATTTATAGCACTGATTGCTGTATAAATGTCAATGGTCCCAAAAAAGTGTCCGATGTGTTCGCCGCAATGTCGCAGTCCTGATTAAAAAAAAAAAATATATATATATCGCAGATCGCTGCCATTACTAGTAAAAGAAATAAAATAAAATGCCAAATCTATCCCCTATTTTGTAGATGCTATAACTTTTGTGCAAACTAACCAATATACGCTTATTGCAATTTTTTTTTTACCAAAAATATGTAGAAGAATATATATCGGCCTAAACTGTTGAAGAAAAAAGTAAAAAATATTGTGTTTTTTTTCAAAATTGTCGCTCTTCTTTTGTTCATAGCGCAAAAAATAAAAACTGCAGAGGTGATCAAATACCACCAAAAGGAAACTCTATTTGTGGGGAAAAAAATTACGTCAATTTTGTTTGGGTACAATGTCGCACGGTCGCGCAATTGTCAGTTAAAGCGATGCAGTGCCGTATCGCAAAAAAAATGGCCTGGTCAGGAAGGGGGTAAATTCTTCCGGGGCTGAAATGGTTAAATATGTGGTCAGAATAAGAGCGCTACCCCATGCTTGTGGACTGGACTAGCACCATCTAGTGGACAAAGTAGAAATCCATTCTATCCTATCAATTAAGGGGAATATATAACAAAGGTAGATGTATAAATGAATTCATAAATTATATTGAAATTAAATAAATAAGGTTCCTTTATGACTGAAACATTTTCCGCACTCTGAGCATGAGAAAGTATGCACACTCTTGTGACATTTCTGATATTTAGAAGGCTTTCTGGTTTCTTTGAAAGATTTCCCAAACTCTCCTGTGTAAGATCCTTCATGGTTTAAAGAAGACCCCCTGAGATGAGATGGATCTGTTGATGGATCTGTACAGTGAGATCCCAGATTTGATCAGCAGTAATAGTATGTGGATTATCAGAAGATTCCCCAGGATTAGAGGGATTCATTGGTCTTTCCGAATGATCAGGTCTATGATGTATTATTTGTGTAATAGGATTTTCTCCTTGAGAACGTTGTGTATGGGATTGTATGATTTTTTCCCCCCTCTTTTTTTGATTGAACTAGTTACATAGTTATGGAAAAGAGAATCTTCGGATCGGCAGCACACCCAAACAGAAAGTAAAGTAAAAAGTCTTTATTGAAGCATAAATATTAAAAGCATTGGATGGATACAAGCAGGGGAAATGCAGGTAGGTTGACGCGTTTCACACTATAGAAGTGCTTTGTCAAACCACAGCAGTTGCAAAAACTACAAGCACATTTATAACACATAAATCACAGGACAGCACAAGTGCATCTCATTAAAATCAGACTCAGCTGTTGCAACTTCAGACCAATAAAATCTGTTCAGAAAATTGTTTAAAAACAAAAACGGAAGCACAAAAAAAGAAAGAGATTCTATTCCATATAGCAACCTTAAAGAGCGGAGGAAAAAGAAAAGGAAACTGCATCCTTCCCCCAGATCTCAAAAGGTTACAAACTACAAGCAGTCCCCGAGTTACGAACACCCGAGTTACGAACGACTCCTATTTACGAATGGCCTCAAATGCCGGCCACTTGTGCTCCACGCTGGTCCTGGATACCTCCGGACACATCCCACACTGCAGTACTACATGTACTGCATGGCCAGAAGAGCCCCAGATAACATAACAAGCACCCGGAACATCCCACATCCATGCACAGGTGAACGTTACACTTATAAATGCAGTTTTCTGACCGGAAGATACACTTACAAATGCAGTGTTGCGATTTACAAACAACTTTGACTTACGAACAAACCTACAGTCCCTATTGTGTTCGTAACTCGGGGACTTCCTGTACTCAAAAAAGTGAATGTTCCCTAATACAAAAGGAATGAGATGCCAGATATACAGAAAAACTAGAAACAATTTTTCTCTGCTGGTCATTTTTTCTCTACTTTCTATGTGTATAGTTTTTCTGTGTATTTGGCATCTCATTCCTTTTGTGGAAGGTATGAATTTTATTTTTGTTGCAGATGATGCCTTTGCATTAGGAGAACACCTATTGAAGCCCTTCACCATGTGCGACTTGACCCCAGATCAGAGGATCTTTAATTATAGGCTGTCCAGGGCATGCAGGGTGGTTGAAAATGCATTTGGAATCCTGGCCAACAGATTTCACATTTTCCAAACCTCAATTAACCTGGCCATGTACAAAATAGACACAATAGTTCTGGCATGCTGTGTCCTCCACAACTACCTATGTCGACATGCACAGAGGTACATTGCTGCAGCACCAGATCAGGAAGCCGAGAGACTTGGCAGAAATATACAAGTGGAAGTGCAGGAGAGCCTTGTTGGACTCACATCTCTTGACAGAGGACATACTCTCTAAGCCACTGATGGGTGACTTATTTGGAAGTGTGAAGTATAATGAAGTCTTTTGTGTGTGATGTGATAGATGTAGGTCTGCAGGAATTCTAGTAATACGGTCCTTTAAATAGAGTGCTGACTTGGTCCCACATCACACAGAACGCATTCTGAACATGAATAAGGATGCTCACCTGTGTGATATCACTGGTGAAAAACATGTGGGATGTGGGATATTCCGGGTGCTTGTTATGTTATCTGGGGCTCTTCTGGCCATGCAGTACATGTAGTACTGCAGTGTGGGATGTGTCCGGAGGTATCCAGGACCAGCGTGGAGCACAAGTGGCTGGCATTTGAGGCCATTCGTAAATAGGAGTCGTTCGTAACTCGGGTGTTGTCTTTTCTGAAACATTTCAGCACTCTGCACACATAAAGGGATGCTCACCCGTGTGAATTCTCTGGTGTTGAAGAAGGTTTCCTTTGAAACCTTTGCCACACTCTGAACATGAACAAGGACAGTCACCCTTGTGAGTTCTCTGGTAAACAACACGTTCTCTTTTCTAGTGTTTAAGAAGGTATTCTTTCTGACTGAAACATTTCCCACACTCTGGAAACAAGAAAAGGACGCTCACTCTTGTGAATTCTCTGGTGTAAAACAAGTTTTCCTTTCTTAATGAAAGATTTCCCGCACCCCGAACACGAATAAGGATGCTCGCCCGTGTGAATTCTCTGGTGAACAACAAGGTCTCTATTCTAAAAGAAACATTTCCCGTACTCTGAACAGGAAAAGGGACGCTTACCAGTGTGAGTTCTCCGGTATTGAACAAGGTTTCCTTTGTCACTAAAATATTTACCAGTCTGAACATGAGAAAGGACGCTCTCCTGTATGAACTCTCTGAAGGTTAAGAAGGTGTCCTTTCTGAATGAAACATTTCCCGCACTCGGAATAGGAGAAAGGACGCTCACCTGTATAAATTCTTAGGTGTTCAAGTAAGTTTCCTTTTCGACTGAAACATTTCCCGCACCCGGAACATGAAAATAAACGCTCATTTGTGTGACTTCTCTGGTGAATAAGTAAGGTTACTTTATGGCTGAATCATTTTCCACACTGGAAACAAGAAAAGGACGCTCAACCTTGTGAATTCTCTGGTGCATAACAAGTTTTCCTTTGCTAATGAAAGATTTCCCGCACTCTGAACATGAATAAGGCCGCTCGCCCGTGTGAATTCTCTGGTGAACAACAAGGTCTCTATTCTGTAAGAAACATTTCCCACACTCTGAACAGGAAAAGGGGCGCTCACCCGTGTGAGTTCTCCGGTGTTGAACAAGGTTTCTTTTGTCACTAAAATATTTACCACAGTCTGAACACAAGAAAGGACGCTCCCCTGTATGAACTCTCTGATGGTTAAGTAAGTTTCCTTTTCGACTGAAACATTTCCCGCACTCTGAACAGGAGAAAGGACGCTCACCAGTGTGAATTCTCTGGTGATCAAGTAAGTTTCCTTTTCGACTGAAACATTTCCCGCACTCGGAACATGAAAATAAACGCTCATTTGTGTGTATTATTTGTGTACTTGGATTTTCTCCTGGAGAACATTGTGTGGTGGGATTTTCTTCTGCTTTAAATTCTGAACATACGTTATTCAGGACTAAGTGTCCACCTGTTGGAAATCAATTTTTAAATGTTAGAAGAATTCTTAATTTCTTTTATTCAGAAGTCATATACAGTATGTTGGTCTAACACTCTACAGTATCTCAGAGCTCTGGCATAGAATGAAGTGCAATCATAACATAAAATATGAATACAAACCAGATAAAGAATGACATACACAAAAAAACACACACACTAGGTAACATTGTTTGTTTGATTATGTTGCTACTGTGGGAACAGAGTTGGACCTTACTCCACCAAATTTTTTTGTTAACATGGCAATGTACTGAAGAATAGAGATGGACCTTTCATATGGTGTACCACAGTTATGGACAATTTACTAGATAAAGGGGTCTCACATGTGACTCCTGACATCCCCAAAGGGCATCCCATAATACTGATTGTATGTGATGATATAGAACATTGTAAGAGACTCTGGAAATTACATGAGATCATCTTTACAGTTTCTTCAGCTCATCAGTTAGAAAACCACTAAGGAATGGAGATGGATCTGTCATATGGTGTACAGTATCTCTTCCTCATTTGTTGGGAACATGACATTATATTGAGGAATGGAGATGGACCTTTCATATGGTGTACAGTATCTCCACCTCATGTGTTGGGAACATGACATTATATTGAGGAATGGAGATGGACCTTTCATATGGTGTACAGTATCTCTTCCTAATTTGTTGGGAACATGACATTATATTGAGGAATGGAGATGGACCTTTCATATGGTGTACAGTATCTCCACCTCATGTGTTGGGAACATGACATTATATTGAGGAATGGAGATGGACCTTTCATATGGTGTACAGTATCTCCTCCTGATTTGTTGGGAACATGATATTATATTTAGGAATGGAGATGGACCTTTCATATGGTGTACAGTATCTCCTCCTCATTTGTTGGGAACATGACATTATATTGAGGAATGGAGATGGACCTTTCATATGGTGTACAGTATCTCCTCCTCATTTGTTGGGAACATGACATTATATTGAGGAATGGAGATGGACCTTTCATATGGTGTACAGTATCTCCTCCTCATTTGTTGGGAACATGACGTTATATGAGAAATTAAAGTGGGTCTTTCGTTTGTTCTGATTATGTAATTATTATTGTAATTATTTAAATTTTTTTACTCATCCAAAGAAAAATTATAATATTAACTTTTTCAGAATTTAATGTTTATTACTTACTTGTGTCCATATGTAGAGAAGATTCCTCCTGTTTACTTTTCATCTCCCCCTCCTCCATAGACTGCTGATCTCCACTCACCAACTTCTCTTCTTCTTCCTCTTTAATCTCAGCTTTGATATCTCTTAGTTCCTGAACCCCAAAAATGATAAAATTAATACAACTGTTGAATAATAGGAAAATACCGTATATGAGAATGGTAAATAATAATTTGGAATTATTTTTGATTATTATTTCCCAGTCCCCCTTTACCTGAATTTGGTGAGAGATGCTGTGATCTTCCTGTGTAAAATTCTGGGAATACAATGGACTAAACTTCTCCATAGATTGCTGATCTCCACTAACAAGTATCTTTTCTTCCTCTTCAGTTTTGACTTTGATGTATTTCAGTTCTTTTTCCTGAATCCCGAAGATGGTAGTAGAGATTTGTAAAAAAAAAAAAAAAAAAAAAAGAACAAGAGATTTCTGTATATAGAAAAAGGTCATCTCATCCCTTCTCTGTTACTGGATAATGTCCCAGAATTCCTGGCACCACTCACCTCTCCTGTCAGCAGCTCAATCATCTTGTTGATCAGTTCCAGGATCTTTTGATCACTGCTTCTCTCAGTAGACATGAAGGAAAGTGGAGGCCCTGTGATGGTGATCTGGGCTCTGCTTTGAGGTCCCAAAATTTGGTCCTCACCATACCTCTTGACCACAACATAATCCTACAAAATAAAAGAAGTAGCAGCCAAAATTCAGCCAAACAATGCCTGCTAAAACAGCACAATAATTAAGGGTGATGTCATGTGGCCTCCCAGAATCCTCCTCACCTCTCCGGTCAGCAGGTAGAGGATCTCCAGGGTGATACCTAAAATCTTGTTTCTGTCCTTCTCCATCTTAGCACATGCTGATACAACAGAACATCATATCTGAAAAGACAGCAAACCAATGCATGTATTCATGGCTCACCACAAGAGAAAATTACAATTATCCAACAGACTTTCCATAATCCTTCTCGCCTCTCCAGTCAGGCCTGTGTTTTAATTACAGAGATAGGAGTGATGTCATGTGACCTCCCAGAATCCTCCTCAACTACTCTTGAAATATCTGGACTGTACTGGGATGGATAATGTCCACACCTGGGATAAGCTTAAGGTTTGGTCCAAACACAAGTTTGGAGTGAACCTTGGCTTTTCAGGCATTTCGACTAATTCCCAAACATTTCCATATTCAGTGGGAAACAACCATTATATATAATAGTGGTAATACTTTCACATATATACAGTATCTCACAAAAGTGTACAGCTTGTATAACAGTGTAAATTTGCTGTCCCCTCAAAATAACTCGACACACAGCCATTAATGTCTAAACCACTGGCAACAAAAGAGAGTACACCCCTAAGTGAAAATGTTCAAATTGGGCCCAATTAGCCATTTTTCCTCCCCGGTGTCATGTGACTCGTTAGCAGGTGTGTTAAATTTTGTGTTATCGCTCTCACTCTCTCATATTGGTCACTGGAAGTTCAACATGGCACCTCATGGCAAAGAACTCTCTGAAGATCTGAAAAAAAAGAATTGTTGTTCTATGTAAAGATGGCCTAGTCTATAAGAAGATTGCCAAGACCCTGAAACTGAGCTGCAACATGGTGGCCAAGACCATACAGCGGTTTAACAGGACAGGTTCCACTCAGAACAGGCCTCACCATGGTCGACCAAAGAAGTTAAGTGCATGTGCTTAGCATCATATCCAGAGGTTGTCTTTGGGAAATAGACGTATGAGTGCTGCCAGCATTGCTGCAGAAGTTTAAGGAGTGGGGGGTCAGCCTATCAGTGCTCAGGCCATACGCCGCACACTGCATCAAATTGGTCTGCACGGCTGTCATTCCAGAAGCAATCCTCTTCTAAAGATGATGCACAAGAAAGCCTGCAAACAGTTTGCTGAAGACAAGCAGACTAAGGGCATGGATGACTGGAACCATGTCCTGTGGTCTGATGAAACCAAGATAAACTTATTTGGTTCAGATGGTGTCAAGCGTGTGTCGTGGCAACCAGGTGAGGAGTGTGTCTTGCCTACAGTCAAGCATGGTGATGGGAGTTTCATGGTCTGGGGCTGCATGAGTGCTGCTGGCACTGGGGAGCTACAGTTCATTGAGGGAACCATGAATGCCAACATGTACTGTGACATACTGAAGCAGAGCATGATCCCCTCCCTTCGGAGACTGGGCCGCAGGGCAGTATTCCAACATGATAACGACCCCAAACACACCTCCAAGATGACCACTGCCTTGCTAAAGAAGCTGAAGATAAAGGTGATGGACTGGCCAAGCATGTCTCTAGACCTAAACCCTATTGAGCATCTGTGGGGCAACCTCAAACAGAAGATGGAGGAGCGCAAGGTCTCTAACATCCACCAGCTCCGCGATGACGTCATGGAGGAGTGGAAGAGGACTCCGGTGGCAACCTGTGAAGCTCTGGTGAACTCCATGCTCAAGAGGGTTAAGGCAGTGCTGGAAAATAATGGTGACCACACAAAATATTGACAATTTGGGCCCAATTTGGACATTTTCACTTAGGGGGTTTAGATATTAATGGCTGTGTGTTGAGTTATTTTGAGGGGACAGCAAATTTACACTGTTATACAAGCTGTACACTCACTACTTTACATTGTAGCAAAGTGTCATTTCTTCAGTGTTGTCACATGAAAAGATTTTTACAGTATCTCACTTACAGTATCCACCTTCACCCATCTTCCTTCTGGGTCCACGGACTCCGGCTCTGTGACTGGCCGGAGCTGCGTAAAGTCACTCCCATGCATGAATGGCACAGGGCTATGAAGAAATGGCACCAGCAGCCATTCCTTCAGCATGCATGCGCCAATGATTTAATCTGCACAGTATACAGTAGATATCTCCTAAACAGTGCGAGTTTAGGAGATATAGTACAGTACCTATAGGAAAGCCTTATATAGGCTTACCTACAGTATAGGTACAAACATTAGAGGGAGGTTTACTTCCTCTTTAACAACTCTTTAGTGATGGCACTGGCCCCATTCAGGCCATGTAAGCAAATGGGGCAGGAATAGTTAAAAAAAAAAGAAAGAAAACAGCGTTGGGTTCCCCCCAATTCATACCAGGAGGTTTAGGTCTGGTATGGATTTTAAGGGAAAACCCCACACATAAATCAAGAACAAAAGTGTGAGGCCTTTCCTTCCATCTATCCCTTAGGGTCTATCTGGACTATAAACCAGAGGCTCTGGATGGACAGTTGGATATATGGCTCTAGATTTAGGATGTATCAGGTCTATAAACCAGAGGCTCTGGATGGACAGTTGGATAAATGGTTCTATATTTAGGATGTATCTGCTCTATACGACCAGAGGCTCTGGATGCACAGTTGGATAAATTATTCTATATTTATGGTCTATCTGGTCTATAAACCAGAGGCTCTGGATGGACAGTTGGATAAATGGTTCTATATTTAGGATGTATCCGGTCTATAAATCAGAGGTTCTGGGTGGACAGTTGGATAAATGGTTCTATATTTATGTAGCACCCTGGAGTATAGTCAGGGATGCGCCTCACAAATGTACTTGCCAGGAGTAGTTATCCTGGTTGATTGTTAGAGACCCATTGATTTCTCCCTAAGTTTGGCCTTGTTGCACTTTTCTCCTTTACCACTAGGTGGCTGGGTACTCGGTGGCATTAAATATGAGAAGGGCAACCCAAGGTCAGGTTATGGGTATATGGGGTATCTCAGACAATGAGCAGGGGTTTTCTAGGATCCCTTGGCCTGCTGGGAGAACCTATATATTCAGGTGATCTATGTTCTGTGCCACCTGGACAGCTGTCTGGGTAGACGTGTGCCCTGGACTGCTAGGCCAGAGATTGAGCCTATCCCGGGGGCATCTGGCTGCTAGGCTGTCTGAGGGCGTATCCAGAAGCAAGAGAGTAGCGCAGGGTTGGGATTGTGGCTTGCAGTCCAACCAGAAGTGTGTATGCAAGACAGCTTGAGCGGAATTCCGTCGAAAAAACCTTCAGAGTTTATTCCGACGGCAAAACCGGTTGTGTGTACGCAGCATTACGCTGTGTGTTAGGAACTGTAAAAGACTGTTGCCATAGGAGACAGCATTTCTGCACATGCATATGTGGCTTCCCGCTGGAGGCCTTTCCCTGTATGGCTGTCCTCCTATTGAAGTCTGGGAGTCTGCTAATTGAACTTGCAACTACTCAAGGGTGTCCTGGCCCTAACCCTCTTCCCCCAAAAAAAGATTAAGAAAAATAAACTTTATTTTGCATTCAAGAAGTGTCTGGCGCCCAATAACTTAACTACTCTGCACCCACCATGCCTCACAACCCACCATATACAGAAGGATGTCAGCTATCCCTGGAGGTTCTCATCAGACCAAAGGAGGCCTGGAAACTTGCTACATTTAGAATGTATCTGGTCTATAAACCAGAGGCTCTGGATGGACAGTTGGATAAATGGCTCTATATTTAGGATGTATCTGGTCTATAAACCAGAGGCTCTGCATGGACAGTTGGATAAATGGTTCT
This sequence comes from Aquarana catesbeiana, assembly GCF_042186555.1. Taxonomy (NCBI): domain Eukaryota; kingdom Metazoa; phylum Chordata; class Amphibia; order Anura; family Ranidae; genus Aquarana; species Aquarana catesbeiana. The sequence goes on from NC_133331.1 coordinate 307,564,297, forward strand.
ATATTTAGGATGTATCTGGTCTATAAACCAGAGGTTCTGGATGGACAGTTGGATAAATGGCTCTATATTTAGGATGCATCCGGTCTATAAACCAAAATAACATATTACCTCATCTGCCTCAATAACCAGTAACGTCTCCTCGTAACGTCTTACCTTACTTACTTTTATCTGGAACTTCCTGTTTTCACATTTTATCACTTCCTATTTTGACCTTTCATCACTTCCTGTTTTCACCTTTCATCACTTCCTGTTTTCACCTTTCATCACTTCCTGTTTTCACCTTTCATTACTTCCTTCTATGCGTTTCACACTAATAAGTGAGATCACCATCCTATGGAGAACTGCAGTTACTTTGTTCTTTTGTACATCAAAATTGGCTTCAAAGTGCATTGATCATTTTTGTTGCTCAAGTTCAACCAATTATTAAATAAAAATAATAAAAATTAACCATTATAGTTTTAGTGCTCTAATATAATGTATAAAACATATATCGTATATACAGTACTTATATAGTTCTTAAAAAAATTGGAATATTTTTTTTATTTTTTATTTATTTAGTGTGTCAATAAAAAAATTGTATGTTGGAGGTCTTCATGAAGGATTTTGCAACTAAAATAACCTTTGCTCCAATGTAATAACGAAGCCAAATAGCTGACGGACACGCCAAGATCTTGGGTGTAGTAAAATGGTGGTAGGTGTTGTGGACTGATGTGTAAAATTGTATTTGGGTTTACCAGAAGGCAGTTTGTCCACTGAAGGTCTGAAGAACGGTAATACCTGTAGCTAACTGTACACAGCACAATGGAGGTTCCCTGCAACATTTTCCCAAATATTTTTTGAAATTACCCGTGCAAAGATGTGCTAGAAAACAAAAGGGTTGTTGCTAATATGGGTTTTATAACCACGTATGAGAAGTACAACTACAGAATGATTATTACCCATCATGCAGACCCATGCGGGAGGTGTCTGATCTGTCTCAAATTCATTCTGCAGCATGGCAATCCAACACATGAACAAAAATATCTACACCAGGGTTAGGCAACCTTTCAGAGGTTGAGATCTACCTAGACAACATGGAGGAAATTAAACATCCCCGGGGGGAGTCGACACCCCCCCCTCCCCATAGTTGTGTTCTCTGACCCCTTAAAAACTCCACCCCACAATTATGTACTCTGCTCACCCGCTGTAGTGTTCTCTGCCCCCCCCCCCTACACACACACACACACAGTAGTGTCCTCTGCCCTCCCATGTGGCAATGCGGTAATGTCTTCCACCCCCCCCACAAAAGTGTCCTGTGCCCCCCCACCACTATAGCAGTGTCCTCTGTCACCCCCCCCGTAGTGTCCTCTTCGTACCCCATAACAGTGTCCTCTGCGCCCCCCTTCCCCACAGTAGTGTCTTTTGCCCCCCCCCCCTCCTCCACTGTAGTGCCCTCGCCCCCCATAGCAATGTCCTTTGCCACTCCCCCACCACCTCACACACACACACACACACAGTAGTGTCCTCTGCACCTCCCATAGCAGTGTCACCCCCCCCCCGCATAGCACTGTCCTCTAAACCTACACACACAGTACTGTCCTCTGCACCCCCCTCCCCACAGTAGGCTCCTTTGCCCCCCTCCAACACTGTAGTGCCCTTTCCCCCCCAAAGCAGTGTCATCCACTACCCCCCCCCACACACACATACATAGTAGTGTCCTTTGCCCCCCCCCCCGTAGCACTGTCCTCTACACCCCCTCCACACACAGTAGTGTCCTCTGCACCCCCATAGTAGTGTCCTCTGCGCCCCCCCACATAGCACTGTCCTCTACAAAACCCCCCTCACACACACAATAGTGTCCTCTACACCCCCCTATTGCAGTGTCCTCTGCCCCCCGCATAGCACTGTCCTCTACACCCCCCACGCACAGTACTGTCCTCTGCACCCCCCCTCCCCATAGTAGTGTCCTTTGCCCCCCTCCAACACTGTAGTGCCCTTTCCCCCCCCACAGTAGACATGTGCGCCGTCAATAAATTCGTTTAGTTTCATTCCTTTCCGCTTCATATTAGCCGTTAATTCGTATTTCGTGTCCAAAATTCAATTTGGATTCGTACAAAATACGAATTTTCATTAGGTTCGTTAACTTTTCGTAACAATTACAAACGTTCGTTATGATGAATTTATCATTATGAGGGGCTCCCACCATCCCTGTGCTGTGCTCATTATGAGGGGCTCCCACCATCCCTGTGCTGTGCTCATTATGAGGGGCTCCTCCCATCCCTGTGCTCATTATGAGGGGCTCCCACCATCCCTGTGCTGTGCTCATTATGAGGGGCTCCCACCATCCCTGTGCTCTGCTCATTATGAGGGGCTCCCACCATCCCTGTGCTGTGCTCATTATGAGGGGCTCCCACCATCCCTGTGCTGTGCTCATTATGAGGGGCTCCTCCCATCCCTGTGCTCATTATGAGGGGCTCCTCCCATCCCTGTGCTCATTATGAGGGGCTCCCACCATCCCTGTGCTGTGCTCATTATGAGGGGCTCCCACCATCCCTGTGCTGTGCTCATTATGAGGGGCTCCTCCCATCCCTGTGCTGTGCTGACTTCCTGAGTTTTTAACTTCATCATAACGAATAATCGTAATTAACGAACATTCTTATTTTCTCCGATTCTGAATCTCCCATCGACTACCAGTACCTCTCCCACTCTCATATTAAAAAAGGTAATTTTCCCAACCCTCACTCAGCAGCAGAAGAAAACCTCTGATTGGTCAACAAAACACCCAATCACGTTTCCGTTGTAACGGAATTTGGATCTGAAATTCGTAAACGAAATTTCGTATTTCGTACAAAATTCGGAAGCATAGAAATTCGTATTTCGGATCCTCCTGAATGTAGGAATTTACGGAAATTCGTACGAATTTTCGTTTCGTACAAAACTAATCGCACATGTCTATCCTACAGCAGTGTCATCCACCACCCCCCCCCCACACACACACATACAGTAGTGTCCTCTGCCCCCCCCCTCGTAGCACCCCCTCCACACACAGTATTGTCCTCTGCACCCCCTATAGTAGTGTCCTCTGCGCCCCCCCAGATAGCACTATCCTCTACAAACCCCCCCCACACACAATAGTGTCCTCTGCACCTCCCGTAGCAGTGTCCCCTGCCCCCCCCCTGCATAGCACTGTCCTCTACACCCCCCACACACAGTACCTCCCCCTCCCCACAGTAGTGTCCTTTGTCCCCTCCAACACTGTAGTGCCCTACCCCCCCCCCCTTACAGCAGTGTCATCCACCACCCCCCACACACACACATACAGTAGTGTCCTCTGCCCCCCCCCCCCTTCGTAGCACTGTCCTCTACACCCCCTCCACACACAGTAGTGTCCTCTGCACTCCCCTAGTAGTGTCCTCTGCGCCCCCCCAGATAGCACTGTCCTCTACAAACCCCCCCACACACACACACACACAATAGTGTCCTCTGCACCTCCCGTAGCAGTGTCCCCTGCCCTCTCCCTTGCATAGCACTGTCCTCTACACCCACCACACACAGTACTGTCCTTTGCAGCCCCCCTCCCCATAGTAGTGTCCTTTGCCCCCTCCAACACTGTAGTGCCCCCCCCCCCTTACAGCAGTGTCATCCACCCCCCCCCCCCCCCCACACACACACACACATACAGTAGTGTCCTCTGCCCCCCCATCCCTTTTCGTAGTACTGTCCTATACACCCCCTCCACAAACAGTAGTGTCCTCTACACCCCCCCATTGCAGTGTCCTCTGCATCCCCCCTGCATAGCACTGTCCTCTACAAACCCCCCACCCCACACACACACAGTAGTGTCCTCTGCCCCTCTATCGCCTTTTCCATTCCTTAGTTGTACGATAAGTTGCCTCTGCAGTATCATGCATTCCAGGACATTTGTGATAAAAAGTATGTCGATCAGTTGGGCCACGTTCACACCTGCAGTTTAGCCTCACAGCGTGCAGACATGAGAAAATCAGTGGGGGTGCCAGCAATTAGCTGCAGAGGCAGCCCAATTGAAAGCAAGGGGAGGCCGCTGGCTCCTGCAGCTTATTGCAGCCACTCGCAGGTAAAGGGATTACCTGTGAGAGGCTTCAATTAGCTGTGGGAGCTGGTAGCCTTCCATTGCTTTAAATGGGGCTTCCTCCCATAGCTAATCTCCAGGACCCCTGCTGATTTTCTCACATCTGCACGCAGTGAGGCTAAAAGACAGGTGTGAATGTGGCCCAACTGATCATCATTCTTTTTATCATAAATGATACTGTGGAGGCAACTTGTCGTACAACTGGGTAGCTACCCTGTTTCCCCGAAAATAAGACCTAGCGTGATTGTCGGTGATGGCTGCAATATAAGCAATACCCCCCAAATAAGCCCTACCCTGTTTCCCCGAAAATAAGCCCTACCCTGAAAATAAGACCTACAAGGACTTTACCTAGGGCTTATTTGGGGGGTAGGGCTTATATTGCAGCCATCACTGACAATCACGCTAGGTCTTATTTTCAGGGAAACAGGGTACCACTTGTGAATCCTTGGCTGGTGGAGGACTTGTTTTACAAGATTCCTTACAACGTTCTAAGCAATGGTCAGACATATTTGTGGTGTGAGCACCCTTTGCCTTTGTACAACAGGCACATTTCCATGCAGGGTCTGAAGGTCCTTGTGTGGTAGGTTGTTCCAGGATCTTTGTAGGACTTTTGCCGCTGCAATCCCAGACTGGCTCTATAATGGTGAGATCAGGGCTCTGTGAAGTACATACCACATAATAGCAATGGGCTCGGGCATGTTCGGGATCCTGCTAATCACAGGCAGCGAGACATTTCCCAATCCGCAGCTGCACAGATCGGGAAATGTCTCACTGCCTGTGATTAGCCGTGTGCAGTGTCAGCTTCCTGGCGGCATTGGGCAGGTGGGATCCCGAACACGCCCAAGCCCATCTCTACCATACGACTGTCGCACATCTGCACACTGTTGGGCAGAAATGCAGGTATTAACGTAGACTTCTAAGTGCAGTATGTCAGCAATTTTATTGCAAGGCAACGGTTAAAAACACTTACAGGATTACAGAGTAAACAGTCTCATCAATGTATGAGGTCCTCCTGAGATGGTCTTTCCTGGAACGGTGCCGACCAGCAATTGCAGGAAACAAGAGTCTGAAGGAGCAGGATGGCCGCCGCACTTCCTAAAACCACCGTGGAACACAGGGGGCTGCAGTGACATAAGCAAGGGGGAGGGGACTCGTTTTGGAGCATGCTCAAATGCTCCTTCTTCAAAACCTTGGTTGCCTTTTAATAAATTTGCTGACATACTGCACTTAGAAGCACCTTTCTCTGCATATCTTTGTCTATCCAGAGCTTGCATCTCTCCTGTAAGTGTTGATTAAGAGCCTGTCAGCTTGCTATCCTGCTAACTTGGATGATCCTGAATGTGTATAGCACCTGGAGGACCCTTCTAGCAGAAGTGCTCCTACTTACCATTCTCCTTTCCGTGAATGTAGCCTTACCTCCTCATCGCCTGTATGACTATCCCATTGAATTGCTTCCAGGGGCAGAAACACCAATTGGCCGTATTTTTTTCTCTACCAGAACCACAACTGAATGTGCTCAGGGAGTGGCATGATGAGAATTTAAAGAATAGTTTTATCAGACACTCAACCTCTCCTGCTAGGGCAGCCTTATTCTTTGTTGAGAAGAAGGAAGAAGAAGAAGAAGAAGCCTTCAGGTTGGTTCATAACCTGCTGGGCATTTTGGGGTTTCTAAGACAGAAGAACTTTTATCATGTTCCTTTTGGTGGTCCAGTTACAAGAAAGATGCTAAAAGCTATGTGGTCTTGTTCCTGACCTGTACATGCAATACCTTTATCTTGGTAGTTGTTGACTGTCTCACTAAGATGGCTCTTTTTTTTTACCAGTTAAGGGGTACCTTAAAAGTGGCAGTAAACATAGAACAAAGAGAAAAAAAAACTCTCCCTGCAAGGTAAAGGCATAATGTGCATTGCATACTAACATATTATCAAAGCCCTTCAGTGACACACTGTCGCTGCTTCAGAGGCTTCCATCTTCACCTGCTCTTTCTTCCAGGTTTGCAGGCTATGGCCAGAAGGTCTCAACCAGGGGTCAGAGCCCCAGCCAGCAGGTCTTGTTCCAGTCAGGTGGGCTCCTATCCAGATATCAGGAGAACCCCTATCCAGAGGCCAGGAGAGGGATGTGCAGCTGGACAGTGCGACTAAAGGCTAAGTGAGCCAAATGAACCAAGAGAGTTGGACATGGCTCGGTATTTTCAGTTGATGTTGCATACCTCTACGTGGGCAACTGATGTCTATATGAACCATTTTATGTAATAAAAATGAGCTGATACACCTTAAAATACAGTTTGCTCTGGCACAACTCATTGGAAAAGCACCTACCACATGAGTGTAATCACCCCAATAAAACAAAGGGGATACACAGATGACATGACACTGACATACTATCTGAGCCACTGATGGGTATGACCTCTGTATCACTGATGAAGATAATAACTGGAAAATAATGGAGCTGATCACTGAGAACATGAGGAGCATAACTAAGATGGCAGCGATGGAAATATTCTATGTGGCATTTGTAGTGGCTCCAAGTATACTTAGAATATTAGCTGACACACATTTGGAACTGGACCTTCTGGATCATCTGGAACTGGACCTTCTGGACTCTCTGAAACTGGACCTTCTAAATCCTCTGGAACTGGACCCTTTGGACTCTCTGGAACTTGACCTTTTGGACTCTCTGAAACTGAACCTCCTGGATCCTCTGGAACTGGACCTCATGGATCCTCTGGAACTGGGCCTCATGGATCCTCTGGAACTGGACCTTCTGGATCCTCTAGAAATGGACCTTCTGGACTCTCTGGAACTGGACTTTCTGGACTCTCTGGAACTGGACCTTCTGGGCTCTCTGTAATGGGACTTTCTGGACTCTCTGGAAATGGATCTCCTGGGTTCTCTGGGACAGGACCTTCTGGATCCTCTGGAACTGGACCTTTTGGATCCTCTGGAACTGGACCTTCAGGATCCTCTGGAACCAGACCTTCTGCACTCTCTGGAACTGGACCTTCGAGACTCTCTGGAACTGGACCTTCGAGACCCTCTGGAACTGGAACTTCAAGACTCTCTGGAACTGGACCTTCGAGACTCTCTGGAACTGGACCTCCAGGACTCTCTGGAACTGGACATCCTGGGCTCTCTGGAACTGTACCTTCTAGACTCTCACATCTCACTCCAAAACACCAATGGAAGACTCATTATGAACTGAGCACATTCCGATCACCAATCATCCAAAAATGATGTTCATTTGTAAAAATGACTCAGAACAGGATATTGTAGAGTAGAGCTTTCTTGTTTATGCTAGAAAATCGGATTATGTTATTAACACACAATAAAGAATCTAAATTAAATCGAATTTAAAAATAATGATACTTTAGTCGGTTAAATAAAAAGTTAGTTCCTTCAGTAAAGCAAAAAAAGATGTACAGTATATTGGCCAATAGCAACCAATAAAAGGTATGGTCCATGGATTGGCGTATTCTATGGTGGGGTCTGTGTGAGTGCGGGACCAAGTCAGCATTGTTTAGAGGACCGTATTACTATAATTCAATCCCTGCAGACCTATAACTATCCCATCATTCCCAAAAAAATCCCACTGTAGTTTGGCCACGCCTCCAAATAAGCCAATATAAACACAAGAACTTTATTAGCCTTTGTGAATATTCTGGGGTCCAAGAAGTGATTTTCTTTAACAGAAACATTTTATACATTCTGACTATAAGGAAGGACACACATTCTCTGGAGGTTATTCTTGCCACACTCCCCATTTGTCCGTCTGAACATTAAAAAGGTAGTTAGTCCATGTGAATTCCCTGGTGTCGATCATGGGCACTTTTTTGACTGAAGCATTTCCCGCACTTTGAACATGAATAAGGACGTTCCCCCGTGTGAACTCTCTGGTGTCTAAGAAGTTTATCTTTCCGGACGAAACATTTCCCGCACTCTGAACATGAAAAAGGACGCTCCCCCGTGTGACTTCTCTGGTGTATAAGAAGCTTTTCTCTCTGAGGGAAAGATTTCCTGCATTCTACACAATAATAAGGACGCTCACCCGTGTGAATTTTCAAGTGTTGGAGAAGGTTTCCTTTGTCCTTGAAACATTTCCTGCACTCTGAGCATGAATAGGGACGTTCATCTGTGTGAACTCTCTGGTGTAGAAGAAGTCCTTCTTTCTGAATGAAAGATTTCCCGCACTCGGAACATGAATAAGGATACTCACCCGTATGAATTCTTTGGTGTTTAAGAAGGTGCTCTTTCCGAACGAAACATTTCCCGCACTCTGAACATGGAAAAGGACGCTCGCCGGTGTGAATTCTCTGGTGATTATTAAGTTCGCCTTTCTGAACAAAAGTTTTCCCGCACTCTGAACACGAATAGGGACGTTTGCCCGTGTGAATTCTCTGGTGTTTAAGAAGGTTTCCTTTTTCGTGGAAACATTTCCCGCACTCTGAACATGAATAGGGACGCTCGCCCGTGTGACTTCTCTGATGGTTAACAAGATTTCCTTTCTGATTGAAACTTTTCCCGCACTCTGAACAAGAGTAAGGACGCTCGCTCTTGTGAATTCTCTGGTGGATAACAAGTTGTCTTTTCTGAGTGAAAGATTTCCCGCACTCTGAACATGAAAAAGGACGTTCCCCCGTGTGACTTCTCTGGTGAACAACAAGGTCTCTTTTCTGAATGAAACTTTTCCCGCACTCTGAACATGAAAAAGGACGCTCACCTGTATGAGTTCTCTGGTGTTTAAGAAGGTTTCCTTTCTGAATGAAACCTTTACCACAGTGTGAACACGAGAATGGACGCTCACCAGTGTGAATTCTCTGGTGAGTAACAAGTTCTACTTTCTGAATAAAACATCTCCCACACTCTGAACATGAAAAGGGACGCTCACCTGTGTGAATTCTGTGGTGTTTAAGAAGGTTTCCTTTGTCAGTAAAACGTTTGCCGCACTCTGAACATGGGAAAGGACGCTCACCCGTGTGAACTCTCTGGTGACTGAGAAAGTTTATTTTCAGATTAAAACATCTCCCGCACTCTGGACATGGGAAAGTACGCACACTCTTATGACTTTTCTGGTGTGTAGGAGACTCTCTGGTTTCTTTGGAAGAATTCCCAGACACCGTAGATGACAAGGAATGCTCTCCTGTGTGAGATCCTTCATGGTTTAAGGAAGAATCTTCAGGATTAGATGGATCTGTTGATTTATCTGTACTGTGAGATTCAAAAATAATAGTATGTGTATTATCAGAAGATTCCTCAGGATCAGAGAAATCCCAGGATCTCTCTATATGATAAGTTCTATGATGTATTATTTGTGTAATGCGATTCACTCCTGGAGAACGTTGTGTGGTGGGATTTTCTTCTGCTTTGTTTTCTGAAGATACATTATTCAGGACATAGTGTCCAACTGTTGGAAATCAATGTTTAAATGTTATAATAATTCTTCATGTCTTTCATTCAGAAGTCATATACAGTATGTTGGTCTAACACTCTACAGTATCTCAGAGCTCTGGTATGGAAATAGGTGCAACCATAACATAAAATATGAATATAAACCTAAAAAAAGCAGGGGTGCTCAACCGTTTGAAGTTCGAGGGCCAGATAAAGATACAGCATCTCCACCTCATGTGTTGGGAACATGACATTATATTGAGGAATTGAGATGGACCTTTCATATAGTGTACAGTATCTCCTCCTCATTTGTTGGGAACATGACATTATATTGAGGAATGGAGATGGACCTTTCATATGGTGTACAGTATCTCCTCCTCATTTGTTGGGAACATGACATTATATTGAGGAATGGAGATGGACCCTTCATATGGTGTACAGTATCTCCTCCTCATTTGTTGGGAACATGACATTATATTGAGGAATGGAGATGGACCTTTCATATGGTGTGCAGTATCTCCTCCTCATTTGTTGGGAACATGACATTATATTGAGGAATGGAGATGGACCCTTCATATGGTGTACAGTATCTCCTCCTCATTTGTTGGGAACATGACATTATATTGAGGAATGGAGATGGACCTTTCATATGGTGTGCAGTATCTCCTCCTCATTTGTTGGGAACATGATGTTGTATTGAGGAATGGAGATGGACCTTTCATATAGTGTACGGTATCTTTGCTTTGCAATTATTCAAATGTATATTTTATACTCGCAGAAGAAAAAGGAAATTATGAACATTTCTGCATTTAGTGATTATTACTTACTTCTGTTGATATAAAGAGAAGATTCCTCCTGTTCACTTTTCATGGTCATTTCCTCCATAGACTGCTGATCTCCACTCACCAACTCCTCTTCTTCTTCCTCTTTAGCCTCAAGTTTGATTTCCTTTCCTAATTTATCCTGAACCTCAAAACAAAAAAATAAAATATCTGGAAAATTAAGTTCAATATTAAAAAGAAATATCTATAAGAAAGTTATCTCATAGTTTAGAATAACTTTAAAATTTTATAGCTCAGTTATTTATACCTGATGATGGTGAGGGATGCTTTGATCTTCCTGTGTGGAATCCTGGGAATACTGAAGACTATCCGCCTCCATAGACTGCTGAGCTCCACTCACCAGCGTCTCTTCTTCTTCCTTTTTAATCTCAGCTTTGATGTCTTTCAATTCTTCACCCTAAACCCCAAAGATGACAGAATACATTTATAAAAAGGAACAAGAAGTTACTTTGAAGATTGTGGCCTCCTAGTTTATAATTCTTTTTACATTTTAGTTGCTCAGTCCCACCTACCCGATGATGGTGAGGGATGGTGTGACCTTCCTGTGTGGAATCCTGGGAATACAGAGGATGGGGACATCTCTCCGGTGGGTTCCCATTACTGGATCCATCTGTAGGAAACACACACACTGACTGAATACATTGTTTCTATGTGTTTATCAGATGATGGGGGATCTAGGTAGACCCTCTGTACTGCTCTCTCCTTTACAATAAAGTCTCCTCTTACCCTGTGATGTGAGGGGCGGCTGAGTCTCCATCATGACATCCTTGTAGAGATCCTTGTGTCCTTCTAAATACTCCCACTCCTCCATGGAGAAATAGACAGTGACATCCTGACACCTTATAGGAACCTGACACACACAATGATACAGTCACCATCCAGACACATCCATTGTCTGTTACTGGATAATGTCCCAGAATTCCCGGCACCGCTCACCTCTCCTGTCAGCAGCTCAATGATCTTCTTGGTGACTTCTAGAATCTTCTTGGCACTGGTTACCTCTGTTGTCAGGCAGTGAGGTGGAGGCACTGTGATGGGTGATGTCCTGTGAAGACGGTGCTGAGTGTTCATGGATCTCCAGATGTTTCCTTCACTATTTTATAGTTCTGTGTATAGAGAGAAAGTAATTATCAATGAAGACGTCATAGAATCCTTTCTCCTCTCTAGATAGAACAATGTTTTAATTATAGAGACAAGGGTGAAGTTATGTGACCTTCCCAGAATCCTCCTCACCTCCTAAGGATCTAATTAGGACGCTCTTCGGTCGATAGACAATAAACTGAGAATTATTTGGACTATACCAGGATGTGTAATGTCTATACTAGGGATGACCTCAAGATTCAGTCCAAACAAAGTTTAGACCAAACCTTGACTGTTCCGATGAACAACCAAACATTTACCCTTTTGGCGAGAGAAGAACATCATGTACAGTATCTCACAAAAGTGAGTACACCCCTCACATTTTTGTAAATATTTTATTCTATCTTTTCATGTGACAACACTGAAGAAATTACACTTTTCTGCAATGTAAAGTAGTGAGTGTACAGCTTGTATAACAGTGTAAATTTGCTGCCCCCTCAAAATACCTCAACACACAGCCATTAATGTCTAAACCGCTGGCAACAAAAGTGAGTACACCCCTAAGTGAAAATGTGCAGATTGGGCCCAAATTGTCAGTATTTTGTGTGGCCACCATTATTTTCCAGCACTGCCTTAACCATCTTGGGCATGGAGTTCACCAGAGCTTCACAGATTGTCATTGGAGTCCTCTTCCACTCCTTCATGACGACATCACGGAGCTGGTGGGTGTTAGAGACCTTGCGCTCCTCCACCTTCCGTTTGAGGATGCCCCACAGATGATCAATAGGGTTTAGGTCTGGAGACATGCTTGGCCAGTCCATCACCTTTACCCTCAGCTTCTTTAGCAAGGCAGTGGTCGTCTTTAAGGTGTGTTTGGGGTCGTTATCATGTTGGAATGCTGCCCTGCGGCCCAGTCTCCGAAGGGTGGGGGATTCATGCTCTGCTTCAGTATGTCACAGTACATGTTGGCATTCATGGTTCCCTCAATGAACTGTAGCTCCCCAGTGCTGGCAGCACTCATGCAGCCCCAGACCATGACACTCCCACCACCATGCTTGACTGTAGGCAAGACACTTTTGTCTTTGTACTCCTCACCTGGTTGCCACCACACACGCTTGACACCATCTGAACCAAATAAGTTTATCTTGGTCTCATCAGACCACAGGGCATGGTTCTAGTAAACAAGTCTGCTTGTCATCAGCAAACTGTTTGCAGGCTTTCTTGTGCATCATCTTTAGAAGAAGCTTCCTTCTGGGACGACAGCTAAGCAGACCAATTTGATGCAGTGTGCGGTGTATGGTCTGAGCACTGATAGGCTGACCCCCCACCCCTTCAACCTCTGCAGCAATGCTGGCAGCACTCATACGTCTATTTCCCAAAGACAACCTCTGGATATGATGCTGAGCACGTGCACTCAACTTCTTTGGTCGACCATTGCGAGGCCTGTTCTGAGTGGAACCTGTCCCGTTAAGCTGCTGTATGGTCTTGGCCACCATGCTGCAGCTCAGTTTCAGGGTCTTGGCAATCTTCTTATATCCTAGGCTATCTTTATGTAGAGAAACAATTCTTTTTTTCTGATCCTCAGAGGGTTGTTTGCCATGAGGTGCCATGTTGAACTTCCAGTGACCAGTATGAGAGAGTGAGAGCGATGACACCAAATTTAACACACCTGCTCCCCATTCACACCTGAGACCTTGTAAACCTAACGAGTCACATGATACCGGGGAGGGAAAATGGCTAATTGGGCCCAATTTGGACATTCTCACATAGAGGTGTACTCTCTTTTGTTACCAGCGGTTTAGACATTAATGGCTGTGTGTTGAGTTATTTTGATGGGACAGCAAATTTACACTGTTATACAACCTGTACACTCACTACTTTATATTGTAGCAAAGTGTCATTTCTTCAGTGTTGTCACATGAAAAGATTGGAAAAAATATATTCACAAAAATGTGAGGGGTGTACTCACTTTTGTGAGATAAATGTATAATAACGGCATTACTTCTGCTATTATACATGAAAACTTCCTGTTGTAAATGACTTTTAAGGACGCCAGTAGGTGCAAACATCACGGAGTCCCTAACCAATGACATCACCACCTTATTCACTTACATGGCAGAGAATCCCCAGCCATGTGAGCGAAGGGGCTGGGATAGCTTAAAAAAATGGCATGGAGTTCCCCTCCTAATTCATCCCAGGCCCATTAGGATCACATTTTGACATGTGACTGTGTCTGGCTGTGCCCATGCAGCCACTGTGTCTGCATTTACCTTTATAGGCTGCCTGTGTGCAGTTTGATGTGGATGCAGGTGCAGTTACAAACACTACCTGCCAGTACTGGGACAGGGTTGCCCAGTTCCCAGGGAAAGGATTGAAAATTGTGCCCCCCTCCCGCACTGTTAATACATGCTGTAGAATGGGTGTACCACCCTGCATCCATTCTTTGCCTCCTTGCTTCACTGTACCTGGGGCAGCTGTCCCTCTTGCCCACCCCTTGTCCTGGCTCTGCTGCCTGCAAGCAGAATGGGGGTCAATACCCATCTGAATAAAGCCTTAAGGGGGATCCCGTGCAAAAAAAAACTGAAGTTCTGACAAAATATATACCAGACCACTCAAGTCTGGTATAGATTTTAAAAAGGGAACCTCACACAAAAAAAAAGAAAAAAAACCCATACTGGACCCTTATCTGATCATACAGCCTGGCTGGCCAGGAAAGAAGGAGAGCGAGCGTGCACCCCCCCCCCCCGAATCATACCAGGCCACATTCCCCCGACATGAGTAAGTGCCTTGCCAAAGGGAGGACCCTACGGCAAAGCACCTTATCACCATGTTGATCAGGACAAGGGCCTCTTCCCCACAACCCTGGCCTGGTGTTTGTGGGGGTCTGAAGGCCGGGGGGCTTCATGGAGTCTTGAATCCCCCTTTAACAATAGGGGGGAACCCAGATACCAGCTCCTTCATGTGATAAATTAAAGGGTACATAGTATCCCTACTAATTCACAAAAAAAGTAAGGCATAAACAAGCCACAGTTAAAAAAAAATGCCCCATGATGTCCATCCTCCATCGATCACTTCATCCAGTGATATAGATCAGTGCTTTTCAACATTTTTTTAGTCAAGGCACCCTTTAGAATTGCGCACAATGACTTCATCGGTTGGTAGGACGTACGCGGGTGTCTTAGACAGCTTTCACTTTTGCCGAAAAAATACAGATAACAGAACAAAGAGGGGAGAGAGCCCAGGGGAGGAACGGGAAGTGCTCTCCCTCCTCTCTGTGCTCCGCTTTCCTCCAACACTCCAATGATATGCTGGTAGGTTATTGTCTCTAATCTAAATTGTCCCTAGTATGTGGATGTATGAATGTGAGTTAGGGACCTTAGACTGTAAGCTCCTTGGGGGCAGGGACTGATGTGAATGTACAATATAAATATTTTCATAAATTGACAACGCTATACCAGTACCTGTAATAAATAAATCATTTAAATAAATGCACCTTAAGATCCGGTAATGTCTGTACGCTATTTTCTAACAAGTCACCTCTCCTCTGGAACTTCCTGTCTTTACCCTACATCACTTCCTGTCTTTATCCTACATCACTTCCTGTCCGTACATGACATCACTTCCTTTTTTTGCGTTCCACGCGCAGGAGTAAGATCACCATCTTGTGGAGAATTTAAATACCACAGCCTTCATTCATAAATACTGCAGTCTTCATTCATACATTAAAACTCGGCACATTGACATTTTCGGTACATTTATTATTTTTTGTTGCTTATCTTCATCCTCATGTACAAACCAAATAACAATAATAAAAAAATAATCATTTTCATTTTAGTGCTATTAAACACACACACTATATAAAATTGTATATATATACACAATGCCTTGAAAAAGTTTCTCATACCCCTTGAAATTTTCCACATTTTGTCATGTTACAACCAAAAACGTAAATGTATTTTATTGGGATTTTATGTGATAGACCAACACAAAGTGGCACATCATTGTGAAGTGGAAGGAAAATGATAAATGGTTTTAAATTTTTTTAAAAAATAAATATGTGAAAAGTGTGGGGTGGCATTTGTATTCAGCCTTCCTGAGCCAATACCACCTTTAGAACCACCTTTCTCTGCAATTACAGCTGCAAGTCTTTTTGGGGATGTCTCTACCAGCTTTGCACATCTAGAGAGGGACATTTTTGTCCATTCTTCTTTGCAAAATAGATCAAGCTCTGTCAGATTGGATGGAGAGTGTCTGTGATCAGCAATTTTCAAGTCTTGTCACAGATTCTTAACTGGATTTAGGTCTGGACGTTGACTGGGCCATTCTAACAAATGAATATGCTTTGATCTAAAGCATTCCATTGTAGCTCTGGCTGTATGTTTAGGGTCGTTGTCCTGCTGGAAGGTGAACCTCCACCCCAGTCTCAAGTCTTTTGCAGACTCTAACAGGTTTTCTTCTAAGATTGCCCTGTATTTGGCTCCATCCATCTCCCCATCAACTCTGTTCAGCTTCCCTGTCCCTGCTGCAGAAAAGCATCCCCACAACATGATGCTGCCACCACCATGTTTCACGGTGGGGATGGTGTGTTTAGGGTGATGTGCAGTGTTAGTTTTCCGCCACACATAACATTTTGCTTTTAGGCCAAAAAGTTCAATTTCGGTTTCATATGACAAGAGCACCTTCTTCCACATGTTTGCTGTGTCCCCCACATGGCTTCTCCCAAACTGCAAATGGGACTTCTTATGGCTTTCTTTCAACAATGGCTTTCTTCTTCCATAAAAGCCTGATTTGTGGAGTCCACGACTAATAGTTGTCCTGTGGACAGATTCTCCCATCTGTTAGCTGTGGATCTCTGCAGCTCCTCCAGAGTTACCATGGGCCCCTTGGCTGCTTCTCTGATGAATGCTCTCCTTGCCCGGCCTGTCAGTTTAGGTGGATGGCCATGTCTTGGTAGGTTTGCAGTTGTGCCATACTCTTTCCATTTTCGGATGATGGATTGAACAGTGCTTCATGAGAAGTTCAAAGCCTGGGATATTTTTTTCATAACCTAACCCTGCTTTAAACTTCTCCACAACTTTATCCCTGACCTGTCTGGTGTGTTCCTTGGCCTTCACGATGTTGTTTGTTCACTAAGGTTCTCTAACAAACTTCTGAGGGCTTCACAGAATAGCTGTATTTATACTGAGATTAAATTACACACACGTGGACTCTATTTACTTATGACTACTACTAGGCAACTTCTGAAGGCAATTGGTTCCACTAGATTTTAGTTAGGGGTATCAGAGTAAAGGGACCCGAATACAAATGCACGCCACACTTTTCACATATTTGTTTGTAAAAAACTTGGAAAAACATTTATCATTTTCCTTCCACTTCACAATTATGTGCCACTTTGTGTTGGTCTATCACATAAAATCCCAATAAAATACATTTACGTTTTTGGTTGTAACATGAAAAAATGTGGAAAATGTCAAGGGGTATGGATAATTTTTCAAGGCACTGTATAGACTTGCCAGCCACCTTATTAGGTACACCTTGTGCTAGTACCGGATTGGACCTTCTGACGAAGATGCCCTTTTTAGGATCACCCGAGACAAAGGTTGCCTTTAGTAAACAAAAGACACTTTTTACTTCTGTGCCAATACTTGTACATCTGGATCCCAAACTACCTTTCATCGTGGAAGTTGATGCTTCAGGTTGTGCTGTGGGAGCTATCCTTTCTCAATTGGAGAAAGATGCAGTTTCCATGTACTTTTTTTCTCTCATCTCTTATAGGAAATAAGAGATTGCTAGCAATTAGGGAAGCATTTTCCGAGTGGAGGTATCTACTGGAAAGTGGCTAAGCATCCTGTAATCCTGTAACTGTCCTCACTGATCTTAAAAAAAAAATGAATGTATTTATTATGTCAAGAGATTCTCTTCTAGACCAGGTCATGTTTTCAGGCTTTCCATTATTTTGCACAGGTGATTTGATCAGTTTGACTGTTGGGGCGCCTTGAGGACTGGAGTTGATAAACACTGTTCTAGACAAGCACGTTGGACCCTATTCTTCTCCGGGTTCAGTGCTGTTATTTCATATCGCCCTCAGTCAAGGAATGGCAAGGCCTTATCATGGCTGTTCTCGGTCCTCTCCCAGAAGCCACTCTGAATGTATGATCTAGCCTCAAAAGATCTTTCTAGGGGCCACAAGTTCTAAGATCTTTTTGAATCTTCTAAAAGAGGGGTATAAATGACCCACTTCTCAATCACCCACCTAAGGACATTAACCTTGATTATAAGGGTGGCTTTTGGACTCAAGGGCATCATCTTTATGAACCTGAATCTGCTTGGGTTAGAAGCCTTCAGGTTGGTTCACGACCTGCTGGACATTTTGGGGTTTCTAAGACAGAAGAACTTTTATCATGTTCCTTTTGGTGTTCCAGTTACAAGAAAGATGCTAAAAGCTATGTGGCCTCGTTTCTGACCTGTGCACGCAAAATGCCATCCCGTTCTTCTACATTGGGGTTGCTTCAACCACTCCCTGTTCCATCAGGACCATGGGGGTCAATTTCTATGGACTTTGTGGTCGATCTTCCTCCCTCAAAAGAAATTACCTCTATCTTGGTAGTTGTTGACTCTCTCACTAAGAAAGCTCTTTTTTTTACCAGTTAAGGGGTACCCACTGCTGAACCAACTGCGGAAGTGATGTCTTGGGAAATTTTTAAACTCAATGGAATGCCTGGTGCTGTAGTGTCTGACAGAGGAGAACAGTTTATTTTGAAATTCTGGAAAAGTTTTTGTTCAACTTAAGGTGTAACAATCTGTCCTGTGCTTTTTATCCTCAGTCTAATGGTCAGATTGAGAAGACCAATCAAATTATAGAGCAGTACATTCAATGTTTTGTCAGTTAATTTCAGGATGATTGGGTGGACTACCTGCCTACAGCAGAACTTGCTTATAACAATTCTAAACATAGCTCCACTTCTTAAAGTCCTTTTTTCTTTAACACTAGGTACCAATCAGCTTTTATTCTTGATCTCCCTGTC
Organism: Aquarana catesbeiana; assembly: GCF_042186555.1. Classification (NCBI taxonomy): domain Eukaryota; kingdom Metazoa; phylum Chordata; class Amphibia; order Anura; family Ranidae; genus Aquarana; species Aquarana catesbeiana. Next base: position 307,582,715 of record NC_133331.1, read on the forward strand.
TTAAAGTGGCAGTAAACGTAGAACAAACAGAAAAAATAAACTCTCCATGCAAGGTAAAGGCATAATGTGCTAGTATGCATTGCATACTAGCACATTATGAAAGACTTACTTTGAAACAAAGCCCTCCAGTGATGAACTGTCACTGCTGCAGAGGCTTCCATCTTCACCTGCTCTTTCTTTCAGGTTTGCAGGCTGCGGCCAGAAGGTCTCAACCAGGGGTCAGAGCCCCAGCCAGCAAGGCTTGTTCCAGGAGTCAGGTCGGCTCCTATCGGGGTATCAGGAGAACCCCTATCCAGAGGCCAGGAGAGGGCTGTGCAGCTGGGCACTGCGACTAAAGGCTAAGTGAGCCAAATGAACCAGGAGAGTTGGACAGTACAGTCAGAGGGACTGGTAAGAAGAGCAGCAAAAGAACTAGATGGCTCAGTATCTTTAGTTGATGTTGGCAGAGGTGTGCATCCCAAAAGCTCAAACACACATGCCTTTCTCTGTGAGAAAAAAGAAAAGGGGGCAAGAGGAGGCCTCCTAAAAAAGATGGTCCGCTCAAGAACAAACTGTTGTGAACCTGAAAAAACTTTATTGTGTCAATTTACTAAATAGAAACATAATCCACTAACCATGTATATTTAAAAAATAGGGCAAAGGAAGTCCTATTGTGTGCTGGTGGCCACCACAGACATTACACATACATCAAAATTTCATGCACTCCCACTCATCAAATTAATGTCACTGAAGACCCGGGTCTGTACAATTTTCATGGGATTCCAGAGCAAGGAGATGGCTTCATGAATAATAGACATTCGGTCCTTCTAGGATAAAGTGCAAGTGCTGGTGAAAAACAAGGGTCCCATACAGATGTGAGCCAATAGCTGATTGGGCATATATGTGTGTCAACCGACAAGGAGAACAGGGGGGAAGAGCGTCCTGATTGATTAGTGAACGACTGCAACTCCAAGGGGGGGAGGAGGAGGAATGGTGGAGAAGGAGCAGCCTCACATGTATAGCATTGAAGATAGACGGAGGATAGCCATAGATAAAGTGCCTCCTATATGTAAGGGTACATTTTTAGCTCACCGTCTGACGTCTTCAGTAAAGTCAAGGGCTGCTGATGACCGCACTCATGTGGGTAAAAGACACGTTCATGCGGCATATAAGTTTATTGTAGACGTGAGCTGTTACTTCCAGGTATCCTCCAGCAAGATGTGCGGTGAGTCACAAGGTTCAAACATACTGACATTTCATACCTAGTAGATTAAGCAGTCATAGGGAACACTCAGAGTCAATGTTCACCACAAAGGCTCCGTCTGATGTCCAAGATCAGGTTGAGATAGTTAAAATGTTTTTTTTTCTGTCCACTATGTGGCCGTGAACTAACTGCGGGGATATTTACCTTTTGACTGATGATTTATTTATCTATTATTTCTTGTATGTGAGATGCAATTTAATTTAATTGGAACAATAGACTGTTCCCTCTCACCCTTATATGATATTGAACCTTGTGACTCACCGCACATCTTGCTGGAGGATACCTGGAAGTAACAGCTCACGTCTACAATAAACTTATATGCCGCATGAACGTGTCTTTTACCCACATGAGTGCGGTCATCAGCAGCCCTTGACTTTACTGAAGACGTCAGACGGTGAGCTAAAAATGTACCCTTACATATAGGAGGCACTTTATCTATGGCTATCCTCCGTCTATCTTCAATGCTATACATGTGAGGCTGCTCCTTCTCCACCATTCCTCCTCCTCCCCCCCTTGGAGTTGCAGTCGTTCACTAATCAATCAGGACGCTCTTCCCCCCTGTTCTCCTTGTCGGTTGACACACATATATGCCCAATCAGCTATTGGCTCACATCTGTATGGGACCCTTGTTTTTCACCAGCACTTGCACTTTATCCTAGAAGGACCGAATGTCTATTATTCATGAAGCCATCTCCTTGCTCTGGAATCCCATGAAAATTGTACAGACCCGGGTCTTCAGTGACATTAATTTGATGAGTGGGAGTGCATGAAATTTTGATGTATGTGTAATGTCTGTGGTGGCCACCAGCACACAATAGGACTTCCTTTGCCCTATTTTTTAAATATACATGGTTAGTGGATTATGTTTCTATTTAGTAAATTGACACAATAAAGTTTTTTCAGGTTCACAACAGTTTGTTCTTGAGCGGACCATCTTTTTTAGGAGGCCTCCTCTTGCCCCCTTTTCTTTTTTCTCATATATATCTTTATGGTCCATTGAACAACTATCTGATAGCTTGTTAGCTACACACCATTGAGTTAATTGACAAATGATTTGGGTAACCTTAGGGGTATAATTAATTTGATTAATTGTTTCATTGGGTGGTAAATCCCCCTTTCCCCTATCCGTCTTCCCCTGAACCTATTCTTGGATGAATTAAGGTGTCCTCCCCTCTTTTTTCTGTATACACATGCCTTTCTCTGTGCTGCGCGACTTCCTGTTCATTCACAAACTGAAGCATAGTAAACACAGTTTACTATGTTTTAGTTATGAATGAACACAGTGAGTGAGTTTGTTCACTGTGTTCATTTAGAAAAGGAAGGGACCGGTAAATTACATATTTACTAGCCCCTTCCCCCACTCTCCAAATTGAAACATCTCCCGCAGCAGCCGCAGGGAAGCCAGCAGCACTGCAGGGTGGGGCCAACATGGGGGGGAAGTCCGTGCACTAGGGGGAATCTGCACTACACATAGTGATTAAGGTGTGCCCAGGCACACCTGGCACACCCCCTGTGCACGCTTATGGATGTTGAATATCCCTGCGTGGGCAACAGATGTCTATATGAACTTTCTATTTTATGCAATAAAAATGGGCTGATACGCCTCAAAATACAGTTTGTTCTGGCACAACTCATTGGAAAAGCACCTACCACACGAGTGTAATTACCCCAATACCACAAAGGGGATACACAGATGACATGACACTGACATAGTTTCTGAGCCACTAATGGGTATGACCTCTGTATCACGGATGAAGATAATAACTGAAAATGGAGTTGATCACTGTGAACATGAGGAGCATAACCAAGATGGCAGCGATGGAAATATTCTATGTGGCATTTGTAGTGGCTCCATGTATCCTTAGAATATTAGCTGGCACACATTTGGAACAGGACAAGACCTTCTGGATCATCTGGAACTGGACCTTCTGGACTCTCTGAAAAATGGACCTTCTGGACTCTCTGGAACTGGACTCTCTGGAACTGGACCTTCTAGATCCTCTGGAACTGGACCTTCTCGACTCTCTGAAATTGGACCTTCTCGACTCTCTGAAATTGGACCTTCTCGACTCTCTGAAACTGGACCTTCTCGACTCTCTGAAACGGGACCTTCTCGAATCTCTGAAACGGGACCTTCTCGACTCTCTGAAACGGGACCTTCTCGACTCTCTGAAGTGGGACCTTCTCGACTCTCTGAAACTGGACCTTCTCGACTCTCTGAAACTGGACCTTCTCGACTCTCTGAAACTGGACCTTCTCGACTCGCTGGAATGGGACCTTCTCGACTCTCTGGAAATGGATCTCCTGGGATTTCCTTCTGGACTCTCTGAAACTGGACCTTCTAGACTCTCTGAAACTGGACCTTCTGGACTCGCTGGAACGGGACATTCTCGACTCGCTGGAACGGGACATTCTCGACTCGCTGGAACGGGACATTCTCGACTCGCTGGAACGGGACATTCTCGACTCGCTGGAACGGGACATTCTCGACTCGCTGGAACGGGACATTCTCGACTCGCTGGAACGGGACATTCTCGACTCGCTGGAACGGGACATTCTCGACTCGCTGGAAATGGATCTCCTGAGATCTCTGGAAATGGACCTTTTGTATCCTCTGGAAATGGACCTTTTTGGATCCTCTGGAACTGGACTTTTTGGATCCTCTGGAACTGGACCTTCTCGATCCTCTAGAACTGGACCTTCTTGATCCTCTAGAACTGGACCTTCTCGATCCTCTAGAACTGGACCTTCTCGATCCTCTAGAACTGGACCTTCTCGATCCTCTAGAACTGGACCTTCTCTATAAAACTGGACCTTCTCGATCCTCTAGAACTGGACCTTCTTGATCCTCTAGAACTGGACCTTCTCGATCCTCTAGAACTGGACCTTCTCGATCCTCTAGAACTGGACCTTCTCGACTCTCTGGAATTGGACCTTCTCGACTCTCTGGAATTGGACCTTCTCGACTCTCTGGAATTGGACCTTCTTGACTCTCTGGAATTGGACCTTCTCGACTCTCTGGAATTGGACCTTCTCGACTCTCTGGAATTGGACCTTCTCGGCTCTCTAAAATTGGACCTTCTCGACTCGCTGGAATGGGACCTTCTCGACTCGCTGGAATGGGACCTTCTCGACTCGCTGGAATGGGACCTTCTCGACCCTCTGGAAAGGGACCTTCTCGACCCTCTGGAAAGGGACCTTCTCGACTCTCTGGAAATGGATCTCCTGGGATCTCTGGAAATGGACCTTCTCGGCTCTCTGGAAATGGATCTCCTGGGATCTCTGGAAATTGACCTTTTGGATCCTCTGGAACTGGACCTTTGGATCCTCTAGAACTGGACCTTTTGGATCCTCTGGAACTGGAACTTTGTGGATCCTCTGGAACTGGACCTTTTGGATCCTCTGGAACTGGAGCTTTTTGATCCTCTGGAACTGGAGCTTCTGGACTCTCTGTGACTGGACCTCCAGGATCCTCTGGAACTGGATCTTCTGGACTCTCTGGAACTGGACCCCCTGGGCTCTCTGGAACTGGACATCCTGGACTCTCTGGAACTGGACCTTCTAGATTCTCACTTATCATTAATAAAACACCAATGGAAGACTCTCTATGAACTGAGCACATTCCAATCACCAATCATCTAAAAATGATGTTAGTTTGTAAAAAATTAATCAGAACAGAATATTGTAGAGTAGAGCTTTCTTGTTTATTCTAGAAAATCAGATTACATTATTAACACACAATAAAGAATCTAAATTAAATCTAATTTAAAAATAATGATACTTTAGTCGGTCCAATAAAAAGTTAGTTCCTTCAGTAAATCAAAAATACATCCAGTATATTGGCAAGTAGCAACCAATAAAAAGTATGGTCCATGGGTTGACCTATTCCATGGTGGGGTCTGTGTGAGTGCGGGACCAAGTCAGCATTGTTTTAGAGTACCGTATTACTATAATTCAATCCCTGCAGACCTATAACTATCACATCATTCCAAAAAAATCCCATTGTACTTTGGCAACACCTCCAAATAAACCAATATGAACACAAAAACTTTATTAGCCTTTGTGAATATTCTGGGGTCCAAGAAGTGATTTTCTTTAACAGAAACATTTTATACTTTTTGACTATAAGGAAGGACACATGTTCTCTGGAGGTTATTCTTGCCACACTCCCCATCGGTCCGTCTGAACATAAAAAAGGTTGTTAGTCCATGTGAATTTCCTGGTGTCGATCATGGGCACTTTTTTTACTGAAGAATTCCCCGCACTTTAAACAGGAATAAGGACGTTCCCCTGTGTGAACTCTCTGGTGTCTAAGAAGTTTATCTTTCTGGATGAAACATTTCCCGCACTCTGAACATGAATAAGGACGCTCCCCTGTGTGACTTCTCTGGTGAACAACAAGGTCGCTTTTCTGAATGAAACCTTTCCCGCACTCTGAACATGAAAAAGGACGCTCACCTGTGTGAGTTCTCTGATGTATAAGAAGGCTTCCTTTTTGAATGAAACCTTTACCACAGTGCGAACACGAGAATGGACGCTCGCCAGTGTGAATTCTTTGGTGAGCAACAAGTTCTACTTTCTGAATAAAACATCTCCCGCACTCTGAACACAAAAAGGGACGTTCACCCGTGTGAATTCTGTGGTGTTTAAGAAGGTTTCCTTTGTTAGTAAAATGTTTCCCGCACTCTGAACATGGGAAAGTACGCTCGCCTTTGTGAACTCTCTGGTGACTGAGAAACTTTATTTTCAGATTAAAACATCTCCCGCACTCTAGACATGAGAAAGTATGCACACTCTTATGACTTTTCTGGTGTGTAGGAAGCTCTCTGGTTTCTTTGGAAGAATTCCCAGACACTGTAGATGACAAGGAATGCTCTCCTGTGTGAGATCCTTCGTGGTTTAAGGAAGAATCTTCAGGATTAGATGGATCTGTTGATTTATCTGTACTGTAAGATTCAAAAATAATAGTATGTGTATTATCAGAAGATTCCTCAGGATCAGAGAAATCCCAGGATCTCTCTATATGATAAGTTCTATGATGTATTATTTGTGTAATGCGATTCACTCCTGGAGAACGTTGTGTGGTGGGATTTTCTTCTGCTTTATATTCTGAAGATACATTATTCAGGACATAGTGTCCACCTGTTGGAAATCAATGTTTAAATGTTATAATAATTCTTCATGTCTTTCATTCAGAAGTCATATACAGTATGTTGGTCTAACACACTACAGTATCTCAGAGCTCTGGCATTGAATTGGGTGCAATCATAACATAAAATATCAATACAAACCAGATAAAGATACAGCATCTCCACCTCATTTGTTGGGAACATGACATTATATTGAGGAATGGAGATGGACCTTTCATATGGTGTACAGTATCTCCACTTTGTAATTATTTAAATTCATCTTTTATACTTATAGAAGAAAAAGGAAATTGTGAACATTTCTGCATTTAGTGATTATTACTTACTTCTGTTGATACAAAGAGAAGATTCCTCCTGTTCACTTTTCATGGTCATCTCCTTCATAGATTGCTGATCTCCACTCACCAATGCCTCTTCTTCTTCCTCTTTAAACTCAAGTTTGATGTCTTTTCCTAACTTATCCTGAACCCCAAAACAAAAAAAATAAAATATCTGGAAAATTAAGTTCAATATTAAAAATAAATATCTATAAGAAAGTTATCTCATCAATATCCCTCTGGACCCTAGAATAGACGCTTCCGTAGGGACCTCATCGGTTCCAGGCAGTGCCAGAAAGCGTATTCTGAGGAAACTTCACGAATTGCAACTGGTAGATGCTTGGCGAATCCTTCATGCAGGGGAAAAGGATTATACTTTTTTTTCCAACCCACATCAAGTGTACTCTCGGATAGACTTATTTTTGGTTCCCCATTATTTACTTTCCTCAATATGAGATGTTTCCATTGGAAACATAATGTGGTCAGATCATGCCCCGGTGACTCTCTGCCTCTCTCTGTCAGGCTCGGCTGGCACGCCGGAGTGGCGCTGGCGTCTAAATGAGAGTCTGCTACAAAATCCTGAAATTTGGGATGATGTGGCAAAAGAACTTACAGCATATTTTCAGATAAACGACACACCGGGGAGCGACCCGGGCATGGTATGGGAGGCACATAAGGCAGTAATACGGGGGATTTTGATCAAACATGGTTCCCGTTTGAAGAAAGCACGAGAAGTACAGATAACAAAATTACTGGGAGATATACAGGTCCTTGAATTACAACATAAGAGAACACAGGAGCCCTCTGTGGGGAATGATCTGGCTCATTTGAGGCGACAAATAACAGATCTCCTACCTTTTAAAGCTAAAGCAGCGATACAGACTGGCAGGAAGGTGACATATGAACTGGGAGATAAATGCAGTAAATTGTTGGCGGGGAAGCTTAAGGAGAGGAGTTCGACAACATATATACCTCACATAAAAGGAAGGGATGGTCAACTAATTGCGCTGCCAAAAGATATTGCTAAGACGTTTGGAGAATTCTATTCGTCTTTATACAATTTGACACCACCATCCTCTCCTCCTTCTGTTTTGGAAGAATACCTTTCCTCATCATGTCTTGTTCGACTCTCCTCTCCGGTACGTAGTAGCTTAGAAACCCCTATTACTATAGAGGAGTTGACGACGGTGATAAAAACGGTCAAATCTGGGAAGGCACCAGGCCCAGATGGATTTACCTTACAGTACTATAAAAACTATTTTTCTGTGCTGGGTGCGCACATGATAAAGATGTTTAATGCGCTGGGCCAGACGACCACACTGCCCCCAGATGCACTTCTGGCGTATATTTCTGTTATTCCTAAGGAGGGGTAAAATCCGTCAGAATGTGGAAGTTACCGTCCAATTTCGCTGTTAAACGTAGATTTAAAGCTTTTTACTAAATTACTAGCCTCCCGTATTCAACCTCTGCTTACTCAGTTAATCCATCTAGATCAAGTAGGGTTTATCCCTTCTCGTGAAGCAAGAGACAATACTATCAAGGTACTTAATTTGATCCATCACGCTAATAAGACAATTACCCCGTGTGTCTTTCTGAGTACCGATGCAGAAAAAGCGTTCGATAGAGTAAACTGGAATTTTATGTTTTCGGTCCTGAGGCACATGGGACTAGGAGACCGTATGCTGCAATGGATTGCTAAGGTCTATACTGCTCCACAGGCGTCGGTTAAAATAAATGGAGTATTCTCAAAACCTTGTAGGATCTCAAATGGAACACGGCAGCGATGCCCTCTGTCGCCCCTGTTGTTCGCGCTTTCGCTGGAACCATTGTTGAATAAAATTTGCCAAAATCCAGATATCTTGGGGCTACAGATAGGAGATCACAATTATAAAGTCTCAGCCTATGCAGACGATCTGTTGTTTTCTATGTCTAATCCACACATTTCACTGCCTAATCTTATGAAGGAGTTTGAAAGCTATGGAGCTCTCTCAAATTTAAAAATAAATTTTACTAAATCGGAAGCTATGGGAGTGGCACTTCCTCAATTAGAGCGTGGTATTATACAACCTAACTTTAAATTTAAATGGGTGACTTCAGCGTTAAGGTACTTGGGTACATATATACCATCAAAACTGGGCAATACTTTTACGGCAAATTTTCCTCCATTATACAACGCAGTACGATCTTTATTGGATAAATGGAATCAGGGGCTACATTCGTGGTTTGGCCGATGTAATATTATCAAAATGAGTATCATGCCAAAATTCCTGTACCTTTTTCAGGCATTACCTATCGTTATACCGGCCGTTTTTTTTTCGTCAAATTCGCACTCTTTTTACTAAATTTATATGGGCGAATAAACGCCCCAGGATCAGTAGATGTCTTCTGACGCTACCCAAGTGCTTTGGTGGTGTAGCTGCCCCAGATGCATATAAATATTACCAAGCAGCCCATCTGGGCAGGATGATCGATTGGAGCAGACATAGGGCATTCAAACTGTGGATAGACATAGAACAACATTCTAGCCCAATACCTTTGAGTAGAACACCTTGGTGCTATGCAGCCGTACCCGTCCCTCTTAAAACACATCCTATTATAGGCCCTACACTGAGAATGGGATCTGGGCTCTGTCGGAACCCTAAATTTTCCACGACACAATCACCCTTGTTCCCAATACTGGGAAACCCTAGTTTCCCCCCAGGTATGGAATTAGGGGTGTTTAAGAATTTAATAGAGAGGGGCTGTTTTCAGGCATCGCATTTTCTGGATCACGAGAATTGGCCCACAGTGGCCACATTGACGCACCCGGGGGGGCGATACGAAATAAATCTTTGGCAGGCGTTGCAGCTGCGTCATTTCCTTAGGTCTCTGGGACCACCGATAAATTATCAGCGTCAATTAACTTTATTCGAATCATACTGCGATGGAAATGAACCCCTCCCTCGGACGATTTCAAAGATATATGCCTTGCTTAGCATGCCCTCAGAAGATTTTGTGATGCCAGGCTTTGGTAAATGGGAGAGAGATCTGGATAGGACCTATAGCCCAGCTCAACGACAGAATATTATCTATCTTTCGTTGAACTCATCAATATGCACACGGATTCAGGAATCTAATTATAAATTACTGACACGATGGTACTACACCCCGGCAAGGTTAAGTAAACTTTCTCCAGAGGCCTCAGACCTTTGTTGGAGATGTAGAGAGGATCGGGGGACACTATTTCACATATTCTGGTCCTGCCCTAAGATTAGACAATACTGGCTGGAGGTTCAGAGGATATCTCAAAAGTTTACAGTTTTCCCAATATCAGACGACCCTGCATTTTTTCTGCTTCATTGTTCACAAATCCCCCGGCAGGCATATAAAAAATCTGTGTTATGTCACATGGTCAACGCAGCTAAAGCCTGTATTACTCTTAGCTGGAGGGATCCCAAACCTCCTTCTATTGCTCAGTGGCTAAATAGGGTAAGGAACATGGGGATTATGGAGGAGCTTGTAATGTCAGCGCAAGACAGAAAAAAGCAATACACTAGAACATGGGCAGACTGGGATCAATTCGCATACTCAGAAGAGGGGAGGAGACTAATGGGGAGTGTGTCTGGGGAATGATGGGCCCTATGTTGGTGTGTTCTCGCTTTGTACCCCGTCTCCTCTGGGAGCGGAGAATGACCCCTTCCCCCCCCCCCCTTTTTTTTTTTTTCTCCCCTTCTTTAGTTTTTGATTTGTTTCTTGGGTTTGTGGGTTTACTGATTTATTTACTTTGGTAGGTTTTTGTTTTTGGTAAAATATAAAAAGAAAGGGAGGATTTCTTTTTTCTTTTGAGTGGATATACACTTATAAGTATAAGTAAATGAAGACGTATATATACATGCCTATATAATTATGGATTATTAAGTTGGTACAAAATGTATGGCAGTTAAAAGCAATTGTGTATATGGAAAGTGATATGTTATTGTATTACCTGCCTCCTTTCAAATAAATAAAAAATATTAAAAAAAAAGAAAGTTATCTCATAGTTTAGAATAACTTTTGTGTTTCTATAGCTCAGTTCTTTCTACCTGATGATGGGGAGGGATGCTTTGATCTTCCTGTGTGGAATCCGGGGAATATTGAAGACTATCCGCCTCCATAGACTGCTGAGCTCCACTCACCAGCATCTCTTCTTCTTCCTTTTTAATCTCAGCTTTGATGTCTTTCAGTTTTTCACCCTAAACCCAAAGATGACAGAATACATTTATAAAAAGGAACAAGAAGTTATTTTGAAGAATGTGGCCTCCTAGTTTAGAATTCTTTTTAAATTTTAGTTGCTCAGTCCCACCAACCCGATGATGGTGAGGGATGGTGTGATCTTCCTGTATGGAATCCCAGGAATACTGAGGACAGGGATATCTCTCTGGTGGGTTCCCATTACTGGATCCATCTGTAGGAAACACACACACTGACTGAATACATTGTTTTCCATTGTTTTCCATACTGATCTCTCCTTTACAATAAAGTCTCCTCTTACCCGGTGATGTGAGGGGCGGCTGATTCTCCATCATGACGTCCTTGTAGAGATCCTTGTGTCCTTCTAAATACTCCCACTCCTCCATGGAGAAATAGACAGTGACATCCTGACACCTTATAGGAACCTGACACACACAATGATACAGTCACCATCCAGACACATCCCTTGTCTGTTACTGGATAATGTCCCAGAATTCCCAGCACCGCTCACCTCTCCTGTCAGCAGATCTTGTTGGTGACTTCTAGAATCTTCTTGGCACTGGTTCCCTCTGTTGTCAGGCAGTGAGGTGGAGGCACTGTGACGGGTGATGTCCTCTGGAGACGATTGCTGGGTGTTCATGGATCTCCAGATGTTTCCTTCACAATTTTATAATTCTGTGTATGGAGAGAAAGTAATTATCAGTGAAGACGTTGTAGAATCCTTCTCTCCTCTCTAGATAGAACAATGTTTTCATTATAGAGATAAGGATGAAGTCACGTGACCCTCCCAGAATCCTCCTCACCTCCTACTGATTTAAATAGGACACTCTTCTCTGTCGATAGACAACAAACTGAGAATTATTTGAACTATACCAGGATGTGTAATGTCTATACTAGGGATGACCTCAAGATTCAGTCCAAAAAAAGTTTGGACCAAACCTTGACTGTTCGGATGAACAACCGAACATTTACCCTTTTTTTTTACCCTATATAAATCCTGTATAATAATAATGGTACTGAAATGTAATGTAAGCCACGCTCGGGATTACCGCCAGGGAGGTTACTATATGTTATAGAATGGGTGTACCACCCTGCATCCATTCTTTGCTTCCTTGTTTCACTGCACCTGGGGCAGCTTCCCCTCGTGCCCACCCCTTGTCCTGGCTCTGCTGCCTGCATGCAGAATGGGGGTCAATGCCCATCTGAATGAAGCCTTAAGGGGGAACCCGTGCAAAAAATAAAAACTGTGTGAAATCCTGACAAAATTTATACCAGACCACTTAGGTCTGGTATAGCTTTTAAGAGAGAACCCCACACAAAAATCGCAAAAAAAGAGCAAGGCCCCCTAAAAAAAAACATACTGGACCCTTATCTGACCATACAGCCTGGCTGGTTAGGAAAGGAGGACAATGAGAGGACAAGCGTTCCCCCCCACCCCCCCTGAATCATACCAGACCACATACCCTCAACATGAGTAAGTGCCTTGCCAAAGAGAGGACCCTCAGGCAAAGCACCTTATCCCCATGTTGATCAGGACAAGGGCCTCTTCCCCACAACCCTGGCCTGGTGGTTGTGGGGGTCAGTAGGCAGGGGGGCTTCATGGAATCTTGAAGCCTCCTTTAGCAATAAGGGGGAACCCAGAAACCAGTTCCCTCATGTGAACAATTAACCACTTGCCGACCGCCTAACGCAAATATACTGCGGCAGAATGGCACGGGCAGGCAAAATCACGTACCCCCCCCGGTGCCCGAGGCGGTCGGCTTTGTTAAGGGAGCGATCCAGGCTGAGGGGGGAGACCACTCTTTTGTGGCCACTCTCTCGCAATCGCTCCCAACGAATGAGAATCTTCCTCTGCTGCTGTAATGTAAACAGCAGCAGAGGAAGTGATGTCATCTCTCCTCGGGTCGGTATTTTCCGTTCCGGCGCGGAGGAGAGAAGACATCTGAGTAAGTGCACCAACACTACACATACAGTAAAACACACTAGGCACACATTTCACCCCCTGACACATTGACACCAATAGCAGCTTTTTTTTCTTTTCTGATTATTGCATTGGTGTCATTTGTGACAGTTATAAGTGGTAGGGCAGTTAGTATTAGCCCCCTTTAGGTCTAGGGTACCCCCCTAACCCCCCCTAATAAAGTTTTAACCCCTTGATAACCCCCCGTCGCCAGTGTCACTAAGCGATCGTTTTGCTGATCGCTGTATTAGTGTCACTGGTGACGCTAGTTAGGGAGATAAGTATTTAGGTTCGCCATCAGCGTTTTATAGCATCAGGGACCCCCATATACTACCTAATAAAGGTTAACCCCTTGATTGCCCCCTAGTTAACCATTTCACCAGTAATCACCGTATAACTGTTACGGGCGAAGCTGGTTAGTTAGTTTTTTATAGTGTCAGGGCACCCGCCGTTTATTACCTAATAAAGGTTTAACCCCCTGATCGCCCGGCGGTGATATAAGTTAGGTTTTAGGGTCAGATAGGGTCTGCGTCGCCCCAGGCAGCGTCAGGTTAGCGCCAGTAGCGCTAATACCCACGCACGCACCGTACACCTCCCTTAATGGTATAGTATCTGAACGGATCAATATCTGATCCGATCAGATCTATACTAGCGTCCCCAGCAGTTTAGGGTTCCCAAAAATGCAGTGTTAGCGGGATCAGCCCAGATACCTGCTACCACCTGCGTTTAGCCCCCCCCGCCCAGCCCAGCCCAGCCCACCCAAGTGCAGTATCGATCAATCACTGTCACTTACAAAACACTAAACACATAACTGCAGCGTTCACAGAGTCAGGCCTGATCCCTGCAATCGCGAACAGTTTTTTTTTGTATATTTGAATGAATTTCGCGCAATATTAAACCAAAATAAACTGTGTAGGTAAATATATAAAGTGCATATTATAATGTGAATGTGAGACACTGGTGACTAATTGGTGTTAGTGCTAGGATCAAAGATCTCTATTATGCACTATAGTAATCGCTGCTATCTGCCAATATAGTAATAATAATCAAATAATTGCAGTAAATACTAGAATAGTAAACATGCCACCCTGTAACTAGCATGCAAGAATAAACAATGGCAAATCCTGGTGGATAAAAAAAACATAAAATCTTCTAAAAATGCTAATCAAGTGTTAAAGTATTATTAATGCCACCCTGTAATCTGCATAAAAGAATACGTGCATAAAAAATGATTCCTGATGAATAAAACGAATGAAATCTTCTAAAATCCACAATCGAAAAATGTGCAGTAAAACATAAGTGCAACTTTAAAAGATACTCATATAAATAGTGGTCATTCAAAATAAGTGTAAAAAGACCGTTTTGGTGCTACAATAGAGTGCAAGTATTCAAGTGGCGAAGTGCTTTAAACAAAAGTGATTGGGTATTTATATATGAACAAAAAAATCTGTGAAAAGTTCTTCTATTTGATCTTGGAAATTAAAATGTGACAAATATGTATCCTTCTGCTGCTGGTGTCTCCTAGTGTGGTCTCACAGAACCCTCACCTTCCATTGGTAGTAATCAGGCATTCAGTAGTATGTCTTTAAGGTGTGGGAGTGGTCTCTGGCAGCCTTTTCTTTCTTTGTTATTTTCTCTCCTCCAACATTCCCTCTATACAGCTCCGCTCTGGTAAACTGTCCTTGTTGTGGGACTACAACTCCCAGCAATGATCAGGGGAGCAAATACATCAGCCAGCTGGTGCCATGTCAGGATAAGTATCTACTGCCAGGACAGGGCTTGTGACTATTCCAGAAGGCCTATTACTGGTATTACACTACACCCATAGTGACCTGTCCTTGTGGAACTACAAATCCCAGCAATAATTGGGGATTAAACAAGCATGGTGCTATGATTAGCTGCCAGGACAAGTCTTGTGCCCACACTAGAAAGTTAAGAATAGTCACCACACTCTCTACATCAATGTTTCTCAATTCCAGTCCTCAAGGCGCACCAACATGTCATGTTTTCAGATACCTGCGTCCCCAGCAGTTTAGGGTTCCCAAAAATGCAGTGTTAGCGTGATCAGCCCAGATACCTGCTAGCACCTGCGTTTAGCCCCCCTGCCCCGACCAGCCCAGCCCACCCAAGTGCAGTATCGATCGATCACTGTCACTTACAAAACACTAAACACATAACTGCAGCGTTCACAGAGTCAGGCCTGATCCCTGCAAACGCGAACAGTTTTTTTTTGTAGCTTTTTGGTGAACTGGCAAGCACCAGCGACCTAGTACACCCCGGTCGTAGTCAAACCAGCACTGCAGTAACACTTGGTGACGTGGCGAGTCCCATAAGTGCAGTTCAAGCTGGTGAGGTGGCAAGCACAAAGTAGTGTCCCGCTGCCACCAAGAAGACAAACACAGGCCCGTCGTGCCCATAATGTCCTTCCTGCTGCATTCGCCAATCCTAATTGGGAACCCACCACTTCTGCAGCGCCTGTACTTCCCCCATTCACATCCCCAACCAAATGCAGTCGGCTGCATGAGAGGCATTTTCTTTATGTCCTCCCGAGTACCCCTACCCAACGAACCCCCCAAAAAAGATGTTGTGTCTGCAGCAAGTGCGGATATAGGTGTGACACCCGCTATTATTGTCCCTCCTGTCCTGACAATCCTGGTCTTTGCATTGGTGAATGTTTTGAACGCTACCATACACTAGTTGAGTATTAGCGTAGGGTACAGCATTGCACAGACTAGGCACACTTTCACAGGGTCTCCCAAGATGCCATCGCATTTTGAGAGACCCGAACCTGGAACCGGTTACAGTTATAAAAGTTACAGTTACAAAAAAAATGTAAAAAAAAAACAAAAAAAAATATATAAAATAAAAAAAACAAAAATAATTGTCGTTTTTTTGTTCTCTCTCTCTCTCTATTCTCTCTCTATTGTTCTGCTCTTTTTTACTGTATTCTATTCTGCAATGTTTTATTGTTATTATGTTTTATCATGTTTGCTTTTCAGGTATGCAATTTTTTATACTTTACTGTTTACTGTGTTTTATTGTTAACCATTTTTTTGTTTTCAGGTACGCCATTCAGCTGCAGCGTGGATTTATTTATCTTGACAGCAACAGCGTTTGCTCCCACGATACATAAAGCCGTGACTCCAGCGCTGTCGGAGGTGATATATGCCGAAGCATGGGGGCAGCAGGGGCGGAGGAGAGATTTGCTCCTAACTTTTGGGGCGGATGCCCCCATGCTTCGGCATATATAAATGGTGCATGTATGCCCATCATTAGAAGAGGGTGGATGAAAGGAGGTATTCTAATGGTGGGCATACCCACCAATCAATCTCTTTTTTTCGTTCAGCCCACAGGCTGCATGAAAAAAAAAAGATTACAATATATGCCCAACAAGGACCAGCAACATACTGGTATGTTGCTGGATTTTGAGTGGTTATACCAGAATGATGCCTGCAGGTTTAGGTATCATCTTGGTATCATTCTTTACAGCCAACAGTCGGCTTTCATGTAAAAGCAATCCTAGCGGCTAATTAGCCTCTAGACTGCTTTTTCAAGCAGTGGGAGTGTCCCCCCCACCGTCTTCCATGTTTTTCTCTGGCTCTCCTGTCCCAACAGGGAACCTGAGAATGCAGCCGGTGATTCGGCCAGCTGACCATAGAGCTGATCAGAGACCAGAATGGCTCCAATCATCTCTATGGCCTAAGAAACCGGAAGCTACGAGCATTTAATGACTTAGATTTCGCCGGATGTAAACAGCGCCATTGGAAAATTGGGAAAGCATTTTATCACACTGATCTTGGTGTGGTCAGATGCTTTGAGGGCAGTGGAGAGATCTAGGGTCTAATAGATCCCATTTTTTTCAAAAAAAGAGTACCTGTCAGTACCTATTGCTATCATAGGGGATATTTACATTCCCTGACATTACAATAAAAATGATAAGAAAAAAAATGAAAGGAACAGTTTAAAAATAAGATAAAAAAGCAAAAAAAATTATAAAGAAAAAAAAAAAAACCCCTGCCCCCCCTGCTCGCAAGCGTTGGTCTGACGTCAAATGTAAACAGCAATTGCACCATGCATGTGAGGTATCACCGTGAACGTCAGATCAAGGGCAGTAATTTTAGCAGTAGACTTCCTCTGTAAATCTAAAATGGTAACCTGTAAAGGCTTTTAAAGGCTTTTAAAATGTATGTAGTTTGTCGCCACTGCACGTTTGTGCGCAATTTTAAAGCATGTCATGTTTGGTATCCATGTACTCGGCCTAAGATCATCTTTTTTATTTCATCAAACATTTGGGCAATATAGTGTGTTTTAGTGCATTAAAATTAAAAAAAGTGTGTTTTTTCCCCAAAAAATGCGTTTGAAATATCGCTGCACAAAATACTGTGTGAAGAAAAAAAAAATAAAACACCCACAATTTTAATCTGTAGGGCCTTTGCTTTAAAAAATATATATAATGTTTGGGGGTTCAAAGTAATTTTCTTGCAAAAAAATATTATTTTTTCATGTAAACAAGTAGTGTCAGAAAGGGCTTTGTCTTCAAGTGGTTAGAAGAGTGGGTGATGTGTGACATAAGCTTCTAAATGTTGTGCACAAAATGCCAGGACAGAGCCACACCCCCCCCCAATGACCCCATTTTGGAAAGTAGACACCCCAAGCTATTTGCTGAGAGGCATGCCGAGTCCATGGAATATTTTATATTGTGACACAAGTTGCAGGAAAAGACAATTTTTTTTTTTTTTTAACACAAAGTTGTCACTAAATGATATATTGCTCAAACATGCCATGGGAATATGTGAAATTACACCCCAAAATACATTCTGTCGCTTCTCCTGAGTACGGGGATACCACATGTGTGATACTTTTTGGGAGCCTAGCCGCATACGGGACCTCAAAAACCAAGCACCGCCTTCAGGCTTTCTAAGGGCGTAAATTTTTGATTTCACTCCTCATTGCCTATCACAGTTTCGGAGGCCATGGAATTCCCAGATGGCACAAACCCCCCCAAATGACCCCATTTTGGAAAGTAGACACCCCAAGCTATTTGCTGAGAGGTATGGTGAGTATTTTGCAGACCTCGTTTTTTGTCACAAAGTTTTGAAAATTGAAAAAAGAAAAAAAAACAAAACATTTTTATTTTCTTTCTTCATTTTCAAAAACAAATGAGAGTTGCAAAATACTCACCATGCCTCTCAGCAAATAGCTTGGAGTGTCTACTTTCCAAAATGGGGTCATTTGGGGGGGGGTTGTGCCATCTTGGCATTTTATGGCCTTCGAAACTGTGATAGGTAGTGAGGAGTGAAATCAAAAATTTACACCCTTAGAAATCCTGAAGGTGGTGATTGGTTTTCGGGGCCCCGTATGCAGCTAGGCTCCCAAAAAGTCCCACACATGTGGTATCCCCATACTCAGGAGAAGCAGCTAAATGCATTTTGGGGTGCAATTCCACATATGCCCACGGCATGTTTGAGCAATATATCATTTAGTGACAACTTTGTGCAAAAAAAAAAAAAAAAAAGTTTGTCATTTTCCCAAAACTTGTGGCAAAATATGAAATATTCCATGGACTCAACATGCCTCTCAGCAAATAGCTTGGGGTGTCTACTTTCCAAAATGGGGTCATTTGGGGGGGGGGGGGGTTGAACTGTCCTGGCATTTTATGGCCTTCAAAACTGTGATAGGTAGTAAGGAGTGAAATAAAAAATTTACGCCCTTAGAAATCCTGAAGGCGGTGCTTGGTTTTCAGGGCCCCGTACACAGCTAGGCTCCCAAAAAGCCCCACACATGTGGTATCCCCATACTCAGGAGAAGCAGCTAAATGTATTTTGGGGTGCAATTCCACATATGCCCATGGCCTGTGTGAGCAATATATCATTTAGTGACAACTTTTTGTATTTTTTTTTTGTCATTATTCAATCACTTGACAAAAAAATAATAATATTCAATGGTCTCAACATGCCTCTCAGCAATTTCCTTGGGGTGTCTACTTTGCAAAATGGGGCCATTTGGGGGGGGGGTTGTACTACCCTGCCATTTTAGCACCTCAAGAAATGACATAGGCAGTCATAAACTAAAAGCTGTGTAAATTCCAGAAAACTTACCCTAGTTTGTAGACGCTATAACTTTTGCGCAAACCATTAAATATACGCTTATTGACATTTTTTTTACCAAAGACATGTGGCTGAATACATTTTGGACTAAATGTATGACTAAAATTGAGTTTATTGGATTTTTTTTATAACAATAAGTAGAAAATATCGTTTTTTTTCTAAATTTTCGGTATTTTTCCGTTTATACCGCAAAAAATAAAAACCGCAGAGGTGATCAAATAACATCAAAAGAAAGCTCTATTTGTGGGAACAAAAGGACGCAAATTTTGTTTGGGTACAGCATTGCATGACTGTGCAATTAGCAGGTAAAGCGACGCAGTGCCAAATTGTAAAAAGCGCTCTGGTCAGGAAGGGGGTAAATCCTTCCGGGCCTGAAGTGGTTAAAGGGTACATACAAATTCACAAAAAAAGTAAGGCGTAAACAAGTCACGTTTTTTACCAAGTCCTTTAGTTAAAAATAAATAAATGCCCCATGATGTCCATCCGCCATCGATCACTTCACCCAGTCATATAAAGATTGGAATTTTGGTGCCCAAACCAAAAAAAACAAGGGGCAGGGGCAGTTGGACTATTACGGTACAAGTAGATAGGTAAAGTCAAGTGTAGAAACACATATATAGGAAAATATAGATAGAATGTTTATTAATACAAGATCAATAAAACACACATAATCATGTACAATTTAAAAACATAGTGACAATAGTGACAATCCATACATATCACCAGTATAATTGTCCCCAAAAGGGGAAAATCACAGTGGGATTGAGGGTCACGAAAAGCATCTCAACTAGTTTTGTGGTCTATTGCCGTTTTGTCGGGAGAATATCTGTAATTTGATTAACAGTTAATCAGTAACTATACAATTAGCCAAAAAACAATAGTACAGTCACACATAACAATAATAACAATATATACATGGGGAAAAGAGGGCTAAGCGGCTTACTTAGGTACCCTTGCCAGTGATATAGATCAGCGCTTTTCAACATTTTTGTAGTCACTTCATAAATTGACAACGCTATACAAGTACCTGTGGGGAATAAATAATAAAATAAATGCACCTTAAGTTTCAGTAATGTCTGTATGCCATTTCCTAACAAGTCACCTTTCCTATGGAACTTCCTGTCTTTACCCTACATCACTTCCTGTCTTTACCCTACATCACTTCCTGTCCGTACATGACCTCACTTCCTTTTTTTTTGCGTTCCACGCTCAGGAGTGAGATCACCATCTTGTGGAGTATTTAAATACTACAGCCTTCATTCATAAATACTGCAGTCTTCATTCATACATTAAAACGCGACACATTTACATTTTCGGTACGTTTATTATTTTTTGTGGGATATAGGTGTAGCGCTATAGAAAAAGCATATTTAGAGAGTCCATAAAAAGAATTTTCAAGTTCTCTGAAGCAGTCAAAAACAATCCACATCAAATCTCTGTAGATATAGGGGGGGAAGAAGCCCATCACCATCACCAAAACACACTGACCCTTACCGTCAACAGGTGGGTTATATAGCATAACATTATTGGATGGTAACCACGGGAAAATACTTCTTATTAGCCAAAGCTCCTCACTCCAATGGTGGACTCAAAATTGCGATAGAGACACTGAGATGGCCGCAGCTTCTCCGTCCTCTCCATTGCGTCACTCATCCCTAAGCTCCGTCCATTATTATTTTTTGTTGCTTATCTTTATCCTCATGTACAAACCAAATAACAATAATAAAATATAATCATTTTCATTTTAGTGCTATTAAACACGCACACTATATATAATTGTATATGCAGTGCCTTGAAAAAGTATTCATACCCCTTGAAATTTTCCACATTTTGTGTCATGTTACAACCAAAAATGTAAATGTATTTTATTGGGATTTTATGTGATAGACCAACACAAAGTTGCACATAATTGTGAAGTGAAAGGAAAATGATAAATGGTTTTCAATTTTTTTTACAAATAAATATGTGAAAAGTGTGAGGTACATTTGTATTCAGGCCCCCGGAGTCAATACTCTTTAGAACCGCCTTTCTCTGCAATTACAGCTGCAAGTCTTTTTGGGGATGTCTCTACCAGCTTTGCACATCTAGAGAGGGACATTTTTGCCCATTCTTCTTTGCAAAATAGCTCAAGCTCTGTCAGATTGGATGGAGAACGTCTGTGAACAGCAATTTTCAAGTCCTGCCACAGATTCTCAATTGGATTTAAGTCTGGACTTTGACTGGCCCATTCTAACACATGAATATGCTTTGATCCAGACCATTACATTGTAGCTCTGGCTGTATGTTTAGGGTCATTGTCCTGCTGGAAGGTGAACCTCCACCCCAATCTCAAGTCTTTTGCAGACTAACAAGTTTCCTTCTAAGATTGCCCTTTATTTGGCTCCATTCATCTCCCCATCAACTCTGACCAGCTTTCCTGTCCCTGCTGAAGAAAAGCATCCCCACAACATGATTCTGCCACCACCATGTTTCACGGTAGGGATGGTGTGTTCAGGGTGATATCTAATGTTAGTTTTCCACCACACATAACATTTTGCTTTTAGGCCAAAAAAGTTCAATTTTGGTCTCATATGACCAGAGCACCTTCTTCCCCCACATGGCTTCTCGCAAACTGCAAATGGGACTTCTTATGGCTTTCTTTCACCAACGTCTTTATTCTTCCATTAAGGCCAGATTTGTGGAGTGCACGACTTATAGTTGTCCTGTGGACAGATTCTTCCACCTGAGCTGTGGATAGCTGCAGCTCCTCCAGAGTTACTATGGGCCTCTTGGCTGCTTCTCTGATTAATGCTCTCCTTGCCCGGCCTGTCAGTTTAGGTGGATGGCCATGTCTTGGTAGGTTGGCAGTTGTGCCATACTCTTTCCATTTTTGGATGATGGATTGAACAGTGCTCCATGAGATGTTCAAAGCTTGGGATATTTTTTTTTATAACCTAACCCTGCTTTATACTTCCCCACAATTTTATCCCTGACCTGTCTGGTGTGTTTCATGGCTTTCATGATGCTGTTTGTTCACTAAGGCTCTCTAACAAACCTCTGAGGGCTTCACAGAACAGCTGTATTGATACCGAGATTAAATTACACACAGGTGGACTCTATTTACTAATTAGGTGACTTCTGAAGGTAATTGGTTCCACCAGATTTTAGTTAGGGGTATCAGAGTAAAGGGGGCTGAATACAAATGCTCCCCACACTTGTCACATATTTATTTGTAAATAACTTGGAAAACCATTTCTAATTTTCCTTCCACTTCACAATTATGTGCCACTTTGTGTTGGTCTATCACATAAAATCCCAATAAATTACATTTATGTTTTTGGTTGTAACATGAAAAAATGTGGAAAATGTCCAGGGGTATGAATACTTTTTCAAGGCACTGTATACACTCACCGGCCACTAGGGATGAGCTTCGTGTTCGAGATCGAACGCATGTTCGACTCGAACATTGCCTGTTCGGTCGTTCGCCGAATTCCGAACGATATGGGCCGTTCGTGCCAAATTCAAGTGGCGGGTCATGGCCCATAATTCACTGCGGCATCGCAGTGCATTGCTGGCTGATGATTGGCCAAGCATGCACTATGACCCGGCTGTACAGAGAGCCGTATTTGGCCAAAGCCAGGATGGCTTTGGCCAATTATGGCTCAGGGGGTTTAGTACATGCCCCACACTATATAAGGCCGCCTGCACGGCGGCCCTGTGTAGTGTGTTCCAGCGTTGAGAGAGAGATAGATAGACAGAGAGACAGTGTAATTTGACACTGTTTTCAGTTTAGCTAGATCCGTTCCTGTTATTCTCTTCCTACTACTGACAGGCAGGCAGGTGTTTTTACAGTATTTACAGTTACCTGAAGAAAATTGCTGGTGTTCTTCTGATCCTATTAGTTCTATTAGCTACAATATTTACAGTTAGTGTAGTGCGTCCTCTGCACAGTGTGCACCTAAAGCTACCTGAAGAAAATTAGTGTTTTTCTGATCCTATTAGTACAGTACCGCAGGCAGCTACAGTATTTACAAGTTAGTGTAGTGCGTCCTCTGCACGGTGGGCACCTAAAGTTACCTAAAGAAAATTAGTGGTGTTCTTCTGATCCTATTAGTACAGTACCACAGGCAGCTGTAGAATTTACAAGTTAGTGTAGTGCGTCCTCTGCACAGTGTGCACCTAAAGCTACCTGAAGAAAATTAGTGTTCTTCTGATCCTATTAGTACAGTACCACAGGCAGCTACAGTATTTACAAGTTAGTGTAGTGCGTCCTCTGCGCAGTGTGCACCTAAAGCTACCTAAAGAAAATTAGTGGTGTTCTTCTGATCCTATTAGTACAGTACCACAGGCAGCTGTAGTATTTACAAGTTAGTGTAGTGCGTCCTCTGCACAGTGTGCACCTAAAGCTACCTGAAGAAAATTAGTGGTGTTCTTCTGATCCTATTAATACCACAGGCAGGCAGCTACAGTATTTACAGTTAGTGTAGTGCGTTCTCTGCACAGTGTGCACCTAAAGCTACCTGGAGACAATTGCTGTTGTTCTGCTCCTATTAATACCACAGGCAGGCAGCTACAGTATTTACAGTTAGTGCACTGTGTCCTCTGCACAGTGTGCACCTAAAGCTACCTGAAGAAAATTAGTGGTGTTCTTCTGATCCTATTAATACAGTAGCACAGGCAGCTGTAGAATTTACAAGTTAGTGTAGTGCGTCCTCTGCACGGTGGGCATCTAAAGTTACCTAAAGAAAATTAGTGGTGTTCTTCTGATCCTATTAGTACAGTACCACAGGCAGCTGTAGAATTTACAAGTTAGTGTAGTGCGTCCTCTGCACAGTGTGCACCTAAAGCTACCTGAAGAAAATTAGTGGTGTTCTTCTGATCCTATTAGTACAGTACCACAGGCAGCTGTAGTATTTACAAGTTAGTGTAGTGCGTCCTCTGCACAGTGTGCAACTAAAGCTACCTGAAGAAAATTAGTGGTGTTCTTCTGATCCTATTAATACCACAGGCAGGCAGATACAGTAAATACAGTTAGTGTAGTGCGTTCTCTGCACAGTGTGCACCTAAAGCTACCTGGAGACAATTGTTGTTCTGCTCCTATTAATACCACAGGCAGGCAGCTACAGTATTTACAGTTAGTGCACTGTGTCCTCTGCACAGTGTGCACCTAAAGCTACCTGAAGAAAATTAGTGGTGTTCTCATACTAATAATACTACAGGCAGGCAGTTGATTCTGCTAGCTGCAGCATCAGTATATATATGCACATCCCAGCTTTGTGCAGCTACATCTCACTGCAGGCCATTAGTATGTCTAGAAGGCCAACAAGGAGAGGCAGACAGTCACAAGCCAATAAAAGAGGGCAAGCAGGCTCTGTGTCTAGAGGCAACAGTGCTGGTCGTGGAGACAGTGCATCCTCATCAGCACGTGGCCGTGGGACACGCTTGTCCTTTTTTTCGGCAGCTGGCTGCGTTGAGCCGCCACATGCGGAAGACTTGGTAGAGTGGATGACCAAGCGTGTCTGGCAAAGCAGCTGCCAACGCGCCCTCTTCCCTCAGCTCAATGGCATCAGTCACTCCTTCCCTAGCCCCACCATGTCCTCCTGAGGAGTCCCCCAAACTGTTTGACCACAGTCTTGGGTACATGCTCCAGGAGGATGCCCAGCGTTTTGAAGGCTCCAATGATGGTATCCAGCTAGAGGAAGGCAGTAACGTGAGCCCAGAGATAGGGGGTACCCAAGAAGGACAGCAATCTGGCAGTCATGTTACCCCAGCTGCAACATACTGCCAGCTTTGCTCCAGTGATGAGGAGGGAGGGGATGATGAGGTCACTGACTCCACGTGGGTGCCTGATAGGAGAGAGGAGGAGGCACATCACCAACGAGGCAGGATGCCCTCCAGGTGCCAGCTTAAGGGCAGCACACAGACTGCATCACACTGCAGAGCTCCGCATGTGCAGGGCGCTGCTGTCTCTGCGCATTATTCCAAAAGTTCTTTGGTGTGGGCCTTTTTTGAGATGAGAGCATCAGATCCCACCACTATTTGCAACATATGTCTCAAGCGTATCTCTCGTGGCCAAAACATCTCCTGCTTGGGCTCCACATGCTTGACCAGACATATGTTGACCTGCCATGCAGTTCGTTGGCAAGCATACGTAAAAGACCCACACCAAAGAACAAAAAGGACCTCTCCTTGCTCCTCATCAGCTGGGATCTCCAACCCCACTATACCTTCAGTCCTCTCTGAGACCTGCACTGAGAGGAATGAAGGTGTAAAATTAGGTGTGTGACAGCCAAGTACTTGGGGGCAATCTGCTATCAGTACACTGACGTCAGATTGTACCAGGCAAATTTCCCTGCCCCAGCTGCTGCACCGCCGAAAGAATTTTGCTCCCAGCCATCCACATGCCCAGCAGTTGAATGCTAGCTTGGCTAAATTGCTAGCACTTCAACTGCTGCCTTTTCAGTTGGTAGACTCTGCCCCCTTCCGTGAGTTTGTGGAATGTGCGGTTCCTCAGTGACAGGTTCCCAAACGCCACTTTTTCTCACGGAAGGCGATTCCGGCTCTCTACCGGCATTTGGAAGGCACTGTCTTGGCCTCGCTTGCCAGGGCGGTCAGCGGTAAGGTGCATATTACCGCTGACTCATGGTCCAGCAGGCATGGACAGGGACATTACCTATCTTTCACCGCGCACTGGGTGACTCTTCTGGCAGCTGGGAAGGATGCAGGACAGGGTGCAGTAGTGTTGGAGGTTGTTCTGCCACCGCGCCTCCAAAATACTACTAGTGGTGATTCTGCCACACTTCTCTCCTCCACCCCCTCCTCTTCTTCTTCCTCCATGGCCTCTTCCTGTGCTGATTTGACTTCGGAACCAGCGGTGCTCTGTAGGCGTTCAAGGGGCTACGCAAGCACACAGGCCAAAAGATGTCATGCGGTGCTTGAGCTGGTGTGCTTGGGGGACAGGAGCCACACTGGGGCAGAGATTCTGTCAGCTCTGCAGGGGCAGGTTCAGAGGTGTTTGATGCCACGCCAGCTTAAGTCAGGTATGGTGGTTTGCGACAATGGCACCAACCTCCTCTCTGCCCTCTGACAGGGACAACTGACCCATGTGCCCTGTTTGGCTCACGTCCTTAACTTGGTGGTGCAGCGGTTCTTGGGCAGGTACCTGGGCTTACAGGATGTCCTGAGGCAGGCCAGGAAAGTCTGTGTGCATTTCCGCCGGTCATATAATGCCAGTGCTCGGATGGCAGACCTCCAAAAGGAGTTTAACCTGCCCAAGAACCGCCTAATCTGTGACATGCCCACCAGGTGGAACTCAACGTTGGCCATGCTGCAGCGGCTGCACACACAGCAGAGGGCCATCTATGAGTACCTGTGCGACTATGGCACCAGGACAGGGTCAGGGGAGCTTGTTTTTTTTCCCCACGCCAGTGGGCCATGATCAGGGATGCATGCACTGTCCTGTCACCATTTGAGGAGGCCACGAGGATGGTGAGCAGTGACAGTGCATGCATCAGTGACACTGTCCCCCTTGTCCACCTGTTGGAGCACACGCTGCGTGGAATAATGGACAGGGCACTTGAGGCAGAACAGAGGTAGGAAGAGGAGGACTTCCTTAGCTCTCAAGGCCCCCTTTATCCAGACAGTGTTCCTGCCTGCCCGCCGATCACACAGGAAAAGGACAAGGAGGAGGAGGAGGAAGAGGAGGATTGTGTCAGCATGGAGGTGGAGCCTGGCACTCAGCATCAGCAGCAGCCTTTAAGGGATCATTTACAGTCCCAAGAAACCCATGGACTTGTACCTGGCTGGGAGGAGGTGGCTGCGGATCATGTTGTCCTTAGTGACCCAGAGAACTCCGGACCGAATGCCTCAGCAAACCTACGCTGCAGGGCCTCCCTGATCCTGCAAAGCCTGCGGAAGGATCCTCGTATTCATGGTATCAAGGAGAAGGAGCAATACTGGCTGGCTACCCTCCTTGATCCACGTTACAAGGGTAAGGTTGCAACCCTTATCTAGCAGTGGATGAAACATCTTCGGGAGGCCTTGTAGAAAGGTCTGTGCAATGCGTTCCCAGAGACTGGGAGGTTACAAACTCCTGTTCCTGGACAACGTGTTGCTGAGGCTTCGGTCACTCAAAGAAGGAGCAGTGGAGAAGGTGGCCGTCTGACCGATGCGTTCAGACAATTTTTTAGTCCACAGCCCCAAGGTATGATCGGTTCCAGCAACCATCGCCAGCGTCTGTTTTACATGATGCAGGAATACCTAGGGGCAAGATCTGACTTGGACACCTTTCCCACCAAAAATCCTCTGGGTTACTGGGTCTTGAGGATGGATCACTGGCCAGAGCTTGCAAAGTATGCAATTGAGCTACTGGCCTGTCCTGCATCCAGCGTTCTTTCGGAATGCACATTCAGTGCTGCTGGAGGTTTTGTAACCGATCACAGGGTGCGTCTTTTTGTAACCGATCACAGGGTGCGTCTGTCCACCGACTCGGTCGATCAAGTGACCTTTATAAAAATGAATCAGTCTTGGATCACCACCAGCTACCAAGCACCTGATGCTGATGTAACCGAATCATTTTTTTTGAAATGTCAGATCCCTTCAAGACTGCTGATGCTGAGTGACTATCCTGTTATGCTGAGTGACTATCCTCTTCCTCCTCAATGATCATGCTGATAGCTTGTGTGAATATTTTTTGCCCACCAATTTATCAGCCTCTGTTTAACAGGGGCGTGTAATTACAATTTTTGATGCAATATTTTGCAAGGAGGGTTCATTGCTGCATCCAACTAGAGTATCTGTGAGGGGTTGCAGTGTTGTGGCACCAGAACCAGTGCCTAAGGCCCAATTTTTCAGACCCTGTTTAACAGGGGCGTGTAATTACAATTTTTGCTGCAATACTTTGCAGCAGGGCTTGTTCCTGCGCTCCAACTAGAGTATCTGTGAGGGGTTGCAGTGTTGTGGCACCAGCACCAGTGCCTAAGGCCCAATTTTTCAGACCCTGTTTAACAGGGGCGTGTAATTACAATTTTTGATGCAATACTTTGCAGCAGGGCTTGTTCCTGCGCTCCAACTATAGTATCTGTGAGGGGTTGCAGTGTTGTGGCACCAGCACCAGTGCCTAAGGCCCAATTTTTCAGACCCTGTTTAACAGGGGCGTGTAATTACAATTTTTGATGCAATACTTTGCAGCAGGGCTTGTTCCTGCGCTCCAACTAGAGTATCTGTGAGGGGTTGCAGTGTTGTGGCACCAGCACCAGTGCCTAAGGCCCAATTTTTCTGCCACTGTTCAATAGGGACATGTAATTACAATTCTTGATCCAATATCCCATAGCTGGGCCCGTTTCTGCGCCCACCAAGAGTAACTGTGAGGACTTACAGTGTTGTGGCACCAGCACCACCACCACCAAAGGCCCAATTTTTCTGACCCTGTTCAACAGGGACATGTAATTACAATTCTTGATCTAATATTTCACAGCAGGGCCAGTTTCTGCACCCACCAAGAGCGAGTGAGGACTTACAGTGTTGTGGCACCAGCACCACCTAAGGCCCCAATTTTTGCAGAGTATATAGGGCAGGCCCCTACTTTCAAACATCCAACTTACAAATGACTCCTACTTGCAAACGGAAGGAGACAACAGGAAGTGAGATGAAATCTACCCCTAGGAAGGGAAATTCTCTCCTGTAAGAGTTAATATGGGAAAAACGTGTCTCCTTTAAACTGATGCTTTATCACCAATGCTTGTTTCACTAAAAACCCCAAATTGTCAAAAAACATTTGTCATTGGGACAGAAAGTGAGGTGAAATCTTCTGAAAGAGGAGCACAGACAGAAAAACAAATGTCACAGGGGTGATAACCCTTCCCTACGATTTCCAAAAAGTTTAAAATAGATTTTTGGCTGGAGCTACACTTTAAAAATGTACCAGTTCAAAATTACAAACAGATTCTACTTAACAACAAACCTACAGTCCCTGTCTTGTTTGCACCGCCTGTATACTGCTGTTCAGAGGGCCTTTCCTTTTTTTAATTTGGGTGTGGGGTTCCCCTTAATATCCATACAAGACCCAAAGGGCCTGGTAATAGACTGGGGGGGGGGGGTACCCATGCCGTTTGTCTCACTGATTTTCATCCATATTACTGGGACCGGACATTACATTAAAGCCGCAAGCAGTTTTAAATGACTTTTATTCCTTTAAAAATGTCATTTTGTGCAGGGACTCTTCTAAGCACGGGAAACACGCGCCACTTTACAGGCATACTATAGACACCCCACCAGGTACGATATTTAAAGGAATATTTCACTTTTTTTTCACTTTAAGCATCATTAAAATCACTGCTCCCGAAAAAACGTCCGTTTTTAAAACTTTTTTTTGCATTGATACATGTCCCCTGGGGCAGGACCCGGGTCCCCAAACCCTTTTTAGGACAATACCATGCAAATTAGCCTTTAAAATTAGCACTTTTGATTTTGAATGTTCGAGTCCCATAGACTTCAATGGGGTTCTAACATTCGTGCAAATTTTCGGTCTGTTCGCAGGTTCTGGTGCGAACCGAACCGGGGGGTGTTTGGCTCATCCCTACTGGCCACTTTATTAGGTACACCTTGTGCTAATACCGGGTTGGACCTTCTTTTTGCCTTCGAAACTGGATCCTCTGAAACTGGACCTTCTCGACCCTCTGGAACTGGACCTTCTCGACTCTCTGGAACTGGACCTTCTCGACTCACTAGAACTGGACCTTCTCGACTCTCCGGAACTGGACCTTCTCGACTCTGGAACTGGACCTTCTCGACTCTGGAACTGGACCTTCTCGACTCTCTGGAACTGGACCTTCTCGACTCTTTGAAACTGGACCTTCTCGGCTCTCTGGAACGGGACCTTCTCGATTCTCTGGATCGGGACCTTTTCGACTCTCTGGAACTGGACCTTTTGGATCCTCTGGAACTGGACCTTTTGGATCCTCTGGAACTGGACCTTTTGGATCCTCTGGAACTGGACCTTTTGGATCCTCTGGACTGGACCTTTTGGATCCTCTGGAACTGCTCCCGAAAAAACGGCCGTTTTTAAAACTTTTTTTTGCATTGATACATGTTCCCTGGGGCAGGACCCGGGTCCCTAAACCCTTTTTAGGACAATACCATGCAAATTAGCCTTTAAAATTAGCACTTTTGATTTCGAACGTTCGAGTCCCATAGACTTCAATGGGGTTCTAAAGTTCGTGCAAATTTTCGGTCCGTTCGCAGGTTCTGGTGCGAACCAAACCGGGGGGTGTTCGGCTCATCCCCACCGGCCACTTTATTAGGTACACCTTGTGCTAATACCGGGTTGGACCTTCTTTTTGCCTTCGGAACTGGATCCTCTGAAACTGGACCTCCTGGATCCTCTGGAACTGGACTTTATAGACTCTCTGGAACTGGACCTTCTCGACTCTCTGGAACTGGACCTTCTCGACTCTCTGGAACTGGACCTTCTCGACTCTCTGGAACTGGACTTCTCGACTCTCTGGAACTGGACTTCTCGACCCTCTGGAACTGGACCTTCTCGACCCTCTGGAACTGGACCTTCTCGACCCTCTGGAACTGGACCTTCTCGACTCTCTGGAACTGGACCTTCTCGACTCTCTGGAACTGGACCTACTCGACTCTCTGGAACTGGACCTACTCGACTCTCTGGAACTGGACCTATTCGACTCTCTGGAACTGGACCTTCTTGACTCTCTGGAACTGGACCTTCTCGACTCTCTGGACCTGGACCTTCTCAACTCTCTAGGAACTGGACCTTCTCGACTCTCTAGGAACTGGACCTTCTCGACTTACTGGAACTGGACCTTCTCGACTCTCTGGAACTGGACCTTCTCGACTCTCTGGAACTGGACCTTCTCGACTCTCTGGAACTGGACCTTCTCGACTCCCTGGAACTGGACCTTCTCGACTCTCTGGAACTGGAACTGGACCTTCTCGACTCTCTGGCAACAAAGCTAATAAAGGGTCTGGAGGATCTTAGTTATGAGGAAAGGCTGCGAGCACTAAACTTATTCTCTCTGGAGAAGAGACGCTTGAGAGGGGATATGATTTTAATTTACAAATACCGGACTGGTGAACCCACAATAGGGATAAAACTTTTTCGCAGAAGAGAGTTTACCAAGACTCGTGGCCACTCATTAAAATTAGAAGAAAAGAGGTTTAACCTTAAACTACGTAGAGGGTTCTTTACTGTAAGAGCGGCAAGGATGTGGAATTCCCTTCCACAGGCGGTGGTCTCAGCGGGGAGCATTGATAGCTTCAAGAAACTATTAGATAAGCACCTGAATGACCACAACATACAGGGATATACAATGCAATACTGACACATAATCACACACATAGGTTGGACTTGATGGACTTGTGTCTTTTTTCAACCTCACCTACTATGTATGTAACTAAGACTATGGAACTGGACCTTCTCGACTCTTTGGAACTGGACCTTCTTGACTCTCTGGAACGGGACCTTTTCAACTCTCTGGAAATGGATCTCCTGGGTTCTCTGGAACTGGACCTTTTGGATCCTCTGGAACTGGACCTTTTGGATCCTCTGGAACTGGACCTTTTGGGTCCTCTGGAACTAGACCTTTTGGATCCTCTCGAACTGCTTCCGAAAAAATGGCCGTTTTTAAAACTTTTTTTGCATTGATACATGTTCCCTGGGGCAGGACCCGGGTCTCCAAACCCTTTTTAGGACAATACCATGCAACTTAGCCTTTAAAATGAGCACTTTTGAATTCGAACATTCGAGTCCCATAGACTTCAATGGGGTTCTAATGTTCGTGCAAATTTTTTGGTCCGTTCGCAGATTCTGGTGCGAACCGAATCGGGGGGTGTTCGGCTCATCCCTACCGGCCATTTTATTAGGTACACCTTGTGCTAATACCGGGTTGGAACTTCTTTTTGCCTTCGGAACTGGATCCTCTGAAACTGGACCTTCTCGACTCTCTGGAACTGGACCTTCTTGACTCTCTGGAACTGGACCTTCTCGACTCTCTGGAACTGGACCTTCTCGACTCTCTGGAACTGGACCCTCTCGACTCTCTGGAACTGGACCTTCTCGACTCTCTGGAACTGGACCTACTCGACTCTCTGGAACTGGACCTACTCGACTCTCTGGAACTGGACCTACTCGACTCTCTAGGAACTGGACCTTCTCGACTCTCTAGGAACTGGACCTTCTCGACTCTCTGGAACTGGACCTTCTCGACTCTCTGGAACTGGACCTTCTCAACTCTCTGGAACTGGACCTTCTCAACTCTCTGGAACTGGACCTTCTCGACTCTCCAATACCATGCATACCATGCAACTTAGCCTTTAAAATGAGCAATTTTGAATTCGAACATTCGAGTCCCATAGACTTCAATGGGGTTCTAATGTTCATGCAAATTTTTTGGTCCGTTCGCAGATTCTGGTGCGAACCGAACCGGGGGGGGTGTTCGGCTCATCCCTACCAGCCATTTTATTAGGTACACCTTGTGCTAATACCGGGTTGGACCTTCTTTTTGCCTTCGGAACTGGATCCTCTGAAACTGGACCTTCTCGACTCTCTGGAACTGGACCTTCTCGACTCTCTGGAACTGGACCTTCTCGACTCTCTGGAACTGGACCTTCTCTACTCTCTGGAACGGGACCTTTTCGACTCTCTGGAAATGGATCTCCTGGGTTCTCTGGAACTGGACCTTTTGGATCCTCTGGAACTGGACCTTTTGGATCCTCTGGAACTGGACCTTTTGGATCCTCTGGAACTAGACCTTTTGGATCCCCTGGAACTGGACCTTCTGGATCCTCTGGAACTGGACCTTCTGGACTCTCTGTGACTGGACCTCCTTGATCCTCTGGAACTGGACCTCTCGGATCCTCTGGAACTGGATCTTTTGGACTCTCTGGAACTGGACCCCCTGGGCTCTCTGGAACTGGACATCCTGGACTTTCTGGAACTGGACCTTCTAGACTCTCACATATCACTAATAAAACACCAATGGAAGACTCTCTATGAACTGAATCATCTAAAAATGATGTTAGTTTGTAAAAAATTAATCAGAACAGAATATTGTAGAGTAGAGCGTTCTTATTTATTCTAGAAAATCAGATTACGTTATTAACACACAATAAATAATCTAAATTAAATCTAATTTAAAAATAAATGATACTTTAGTCGGTTCAATAAAAAAATTAGTTCCTTCAGTAAAGCAAAAAAAGATGTACAGTATATTGGCTAATAGCAACCAATAAAAGATATGGTCCATGGATTGGCGTATTCTATGGTGGGGTCTGTGTGAGTGTGGGACTAAGTCAGCATTATTTAGAGTACCGTATTACTACAATTCAATCCCTGCAGACCTATAACTATTACATCATTCCCAAAAAAATCCCATTGTACTTTGGCCACGCCTCCAAATAAGCCAATATGAACGCAAAAACTTTATTAGCCTTTGTGAATATTCTGGGGTCCAAGAAGTGATTTTCTTTAACAGAAACATTTTATACATTCTGACTATAAGGAAGGACACATGTTTTCTGGAGGTTATTCTTGCCACACTCCCCATTTGTCCGTCTGAACATTAAAAAGGTAGTTAGTCCATGTGAATTCCCTGGTGTCGATCATGGGCACTTTTTTGACTGAAGCATTTCCCGCACTTTGAACACGAATAAGGACACTCCACCGTGTGACGTCTCTGGTGAACAACAAGTTTGCGTTTCGTAATGAAACCTTTCCCGCACTCTGAACATGAAAAAGGACGCTCACCTGTGTGAGTTCTCTGATGTATAAGAAGGCTTCCTTTCTGAATGAAACCTTTACCACAGTGCGAACACGAGAATGGACGCTCACCAGTGTGAATTCTTTGGTGAGTAACAAGTTCTACTTTCTGAATAAAACTTTTCCCGCACTCTAAACATGAAAAAGGACGCTCACCTGTGTGAGTTCTCTGATGTATAAGAAGGTGTCCTTTCTGAATGAAACCTTTACCACAGTGCGAACACGAGAATGGACGCTCACCTGTATGAGTTCTCTGATGTATAAGAAGGCTTCCTTTCTGAATGAAACCTTTACCACAGTGCGAACACGAGAATGGACGCTCACCTGTGTGAATTCTTTGGTGAT
The DNA here is from genome assembly GCF_042186555.1 of Aquarana catesbeiana. Lineage (NCBI taxonomy): Eukaryota > Metazoa > Chordata > Amphibia > Anura > Ranidae > Aquarana > Aquarana catesbeiana. Next base: position 307,616,801 of record NC_133331.1, read on the forward strand.
GAACAAGTTCTACTTTCTGAATAAAACATCTCCCGCACTCTGAACATGAAAAGGGACGCTCACCCGTGTGAATTCTTTGGTGATTAACAAGTTCTACTTTCTGAATAAAACATCTCCCGCACTCTGAACATGAAAAGGGACGCTCACCCGTGTGAATTCTGTGATGTATAAGAAGGTTTCTTTTGAGAGTAAAACGTTTGCCGCACTCTGAACATGGGAAAGTATGCACACTCTTATGACTTTTCTGGTGTGTAGGAGGCCCTCTGGTTTTTTTGGAAGAATTCCCAGACACTGTAGATGACAAGGAATGCTCTCCTGTGTGAGATCCTTCATGGTTTAAGGAAGGTTCTTCAGGATTAGATGGATCTGTTCTGTGAGATTCAAAAATAATAGTATGTGGGTTATCAGAAGATTCCTCAGGATCAGAGAAATCCCAGGATCTCTCTATATGATAAGTTCTATGATGTATTATTTGTGTAATGCGATTCACTCCTGGAGAACGTTGTGTGGTGGGATTTTCTTCTGCTTTATATTCTGAAGATACGTTATTCAGGACATAGTGTCCACCTGTTGGAAATCAATGTTTAAATGTTAAAATAATTCTTCATGTCTTTCATTCAGAAGTCATATACAGTATGTTGGTCTAACACTCTACAGTATCTCAGAGCTCTGGCATGGAATTGGGTGCAATCATAACATAAAATGTCAATACAAACCAGATAAAGATACAGTATCTCCACCTCATTTGTTGGGAACATAACATTATATTGAGGAATAGAGATGGACCTTTTATATGGTGTACAGCATCTCCACCTCACTTGTTGGGAACATGACGTTATATTGAGGAATGGAGATGGACCTTTCATATGGTGTACAGCATCTCCACCTCATTTGTTGGGAACATGACGTTTTATTGAGGAATGGACATCGACCTTTCATATAGTGTACAGTATCTTCAGATTTCACTTATTTAAATTAATCTTTTATACTCATAGAAGAAAAAAAGGAAATTGTGAACATTTCTGCATTTAGTGATTATTACTTACTTCTGTTGATATAAGGAGAAGATTCCTCCTGTTCATTTTTCATGGTCATCTCCTCCATAGACTGCTGATCTCCACTCACCAACGCCTCTTCTTCTTCCTCTTTAACCTCAAGTTTGATGTCTTTTCCTAATTTATCCTGAACCCCAAAACGAAAAAATAAAATATCTGGAAAATTAAGTTCAATATTAAAAACAAATATCTATAAGAAAGTTATCTCATAGTTTAGAATAACGTTTGAGTTCTATAGTTCAGTTCTTTATACCTGATGATGGTGAGGGATGCTTTGATCTTCCTGTGTGGAATCCTGGGAATAATGAAGACTATCCGCCTCCACAGACTGCTGAGCTCCACTCACCAGCGTCTCTTCTTCTTCCTTTTTAATCTCAGCTTTAATGTCTTTCAATTCTTCACCCTAAACCCCAAAGATGACAGAATACATTTATAAAAAGGAACAAGAAGTTAGTTAGAAGAATGTGGTCTCATATGTTAGAATTCTTTTTCAATTTTAGTTGCTCACTCCCACCTACCCGATGATAGTGAGGGATGGTGTGATCTTCCTGTGTGGAATCCCAGGAATACTGAGGATGGGGACATCTCTCTGGTGGGTTCCCATTACTGGATCCATCTGTAGGAAACACACACACTGACTGAATACATTGTTTTCCATATAGGAAGCCCAGAGCTAAAGAAATAAAAATGCAATAGGTGCAGGGCGGGCACGACAGAGTTAACAGGGGGACCATAGCAGGGAGATTGTATGTAAAAGTTGCTGGGATTGGTTGGGGTGTAAGGAAGGGGTGAAGCAGAGTTAACTGAGCAGAGGGAGAGATCCCTCCCCAGCTCAGTTTTTCAGGAGGAGTGAGCTTGGAAGCATGGCAGCTGTGGAACAGCTTTTTGCCAGGCTGATGGCCGAGGTGGCGTCCAAGGGACCAGGATGGCTGGAGGACAGACTGGAAGCGGCGCTGGGTGAGAGTTCCTCACTGGCTGCTTCAGCGGGGCGTGAGTCGGCGTGAGTCCGGCGGTCCAGGCCACCGGCTCGCTTCTCCCCAGATCCCCCTTTCCCCCTTCCTCCCAGAGTGCAGAGACAGCAGGTCCGTGTGGGTCGGCCGATATCAGGGCCGCCCGCGAAGCGCGTGGCGGCGCATGGAGCTTGGGGGAAGGGGCAGCAAACACAGACAGGCCGCGGTGCAAGGAGAGGTAGCGCCAGCAACGCCAGGGTGGATGCGGGGCCTAGCAGTGAGAGGATAGCGAGCCCGGCCTCTGGCTTTGATGCAGCGGGGGCGGTGCTTCAGCGGGTAAAAAGATCAGCGACGGCAGCCGGCACCCCAGATCCGCGGCCGGTGGCCCCCCAATGACAGAAGGGCAGAGGACAGCAGCTGGCAGTGGCCTTGCGTGGCACTGCGGGAAGGAGGACAGAGGGCCCAGAAAAGCGACCAACAAATCGGTGGCTGGATCCGGCGCAGGGAGGAGGTGTTTGGAGAACCGCAGACGTATCCGCTGGAGGGCTGTCGGTGAGTGAAGAGGAGAAGGCGGTAGACCGGTCTAAAGGTGAGCTGTCGCAGTCGGACGATGATGGGCTGCGAGGACGTCTAACGGCGGTGGAGACGGAACCGTCGGCTGGTGGGACCCCTTCCAGGCATCCCGGTAAGTCTATATGTATTACTTCACGTGTTGGGGGTACTGATTTGGGGGGGTGGGGGAGATTAGTAGTGGGGGTCAGGTCATAGCGGGGCAGTCAGCTGCGACTGTGCCTCCCCCTCTGGCCGCGCTTGTCGCAGACCGCGCCATGGCGAACTCGGGGTTGCAGGCATTTTTAGTGGGTTTGAAGGAATTGGTGCACAAGTTTGAGCCAGGGCCAAGTGGTATACAGTCGCCTGTGGCGGCATGGGTGGCTCCTGGGGTCGGGGGGGGCAATGAACAGGGTGACAAGGGGCACGGGGACTTCCCCTGGGCCTACTACGGAGCCTGTGGCGCCCTCGACAGAGGTCGCAGGGGTGGCAGGTAAGGAGGTGGTGCCTAAGACGTCAGAGGGGGCAACAGTGGAAGGGGAAAAAAACAGAACTTAGTAAGGTTGGCAGATGCTGCAAAATGCGAAGTTTATGCGTGTTTTGAGGGGCCCCTCGGAGCACACCTAAAACCTGAGGTGAAGGAGAAAATTTGGAAGGGAGAATATGTGGAGATTTTTGCGCTCCTACCGCTGGAAAAGTTCAATCTGGATAGGGTTAAAAAAAGGAGGCATAGGCTCATCCCTAGGACTTTCACGAATTGGCTGCAGGCCTTTGCGATAATGGCGAGCGTTATTGGGGAAAAGAACCCAGAACACTGCTCGGCACTGTTCTGCTATCTGGACGCCATGGGAGAGGCACACAGAGTCTACGGGGGAACAGCATGGATGCGGTACGATGAGCAATTTAGGCAGCAGAGGGCTATACGCCCATCCTTGAGGTGGGATCATAAGGACATCAGTTTATGGATGCGCCTTATGACGTCAGCTAGGCCGACGAGTCAATTTTTCAAGGGGGGGCAGGTGGCTCATCCAACCCCGGACAATCGGCCACAAGAAAAAAGAGGTTTGTTGGCAATTTAACGAGGATGTCTGCAGATTTGGGGGGTCGTGCAAATACAAGCATGAATGTTCAGGTTGTGGGGGTGGACACCCTGTGTCCCGTTGTTTTAAACAGGGAAAAAACCGTACAGGCAAATCTGTCAGTAAGGGGGACAACGCCGGTGAGAGTGGGAAAGATTCAACCTTTCCTCGACAGGTACCCAGATAGGGAGGCAGCGCAGTTGCTGGCCCTGGGGTTTTTGGAAGGGTTTAGAATTCCATCAAGGCTGGTCGATACTCCCCCTCTGTCACACAATTTGCAGTCGGCCTTACAACATGCGGACGTGGTTTTGGAGAAACTGCGGAAGAAGGTCTTGTTGGGCCGCATGGGTGGTCCTTTTCCTTTTTTGCCAATACCGGATCTGGTGGTGTCACCTCTTGGGGTCGTGCCGAAGAAAGAGCCTAACAAATTTAGGCTAATTCACCATTTATCATTCCCGAAAGGGGGTTCGGTGAATTATGCCATGGACCCAGAGGTATGCGCGGTTTCCTATACGTCTTTTGATGCAGCGGTGTTTTGGGTGAGGAGGTATGGGCAGGGGGCACTGATGGCAAAAGCTGACATAGAGTCGGCTTTTCGTTTGCTCCCAGTTCACCCGGACAGTTTTCGTTTGTTGGGTTGTTATTGGCAGGAAGAATACTATGTGGATCGCTGCCTGCCCATGGTGTGTTCTATATCCTGCGCACTGTTTAAACAGTTTAGTTCCTTCATTGAGTGGGTGGTGCGTGACGTCGCGGGAGTAAATGCCATCATACACTACTTGGACGACTTCCTCTGCGTGGGCCCACCTATATCAGAAGTTTGCGCGGTCCTGTTGGCCATGCTGGAGCATGTTGCTGATAAGTTTGGCATCCCTTTGGCACCAGAGAAAACAGAGCGTCCCAAAACGGTGTTGAGTTTCTTGGGCATCGTTTTAGACTCGGATGCCATGGATCGCAGGCTGCCAGAGGATAAGTTGAAGGCATTGAAAGCAGAGATTCGGGGGATCTTGGGACTTTGCAAAGTGCAACTGCGAACCTTACAATCATTACTAGGTAAGCTGAATTTTGCGTGTTGCATTCTGCCCATGGGGCGGGTATTTTCCAGGCGGCTGTCTGCAAGTACGGCAGGGGTTACGTACCCCAAGCACCATGTGTTCTTGGTGAAGGTCTCTGACCATCTCCTGTACCATGTCCTCAGTCTCTGACCATCTCCTGTACCCTGTCCTCAGTCTCTGACCATCTCCTGTACCATGTCCTCAGTCTCTGACCATCTCCTGTACCATGTCCTCAGTCTCTGACCATCCCCTGTACCATGTCCTCAGTCTCTGACCATCTCCTGTAGCATGTCAGCAGTCTCTGACCATCTCCTGTACCATGACCTCAGTCTCTGACCATCTCCTGTACCATGTCTTCAGTCTCTGACCATCTCCTGTACCATGTCCTCAGTGTCTGACCATCTCCTGTACCATCTCTGCAGTCTCTGACCATCTCCTGTACCATGTCCTCAGTCTCTGACCATCTCCTGTACCATGTCTGCAGTCTCTGATCATCTCCTGTAGTATGTCTGCAGTCTCTGATCATCTCCTGTACCATGTCCTCAGTCTCTGACCATTTCCAGTACCATGTCCTCAGTCTCTGACCATCTCCTGTACCATGTCCTCAGTCGCTGACCATCTCCTGTATAAAAATAGTTTTAAAACCAGTTACTTTCGGTGTCGGTGTTGTTTTAGTATCGGTTTCTGTTTTAGGGATCAAGGAAGATTTCTTTTCGGTATCGGTTTTGGCACCAAAAAACCCATTCGGTGCATCCCTACTAACACTCTACAGTATCTCAGAGCTCTGGCATGGAATTGGGTGCAATCATAACATAAAATATCAATACAAACCAGATAAAGATACAGCATCTCTACCTCATTTGATGGGAACATGACGTTATATTGAGGAATGGAGATGGACCTTTCATATGGTGTACAGTATCTTCACGTTGCAATTATTTAAATTCATCTTTTATACTCATAGAAGAAAAAGAAAATTGTGAACATTTCTTCATTTAGTGATTATTACTTACTTCTGTTGATATAAAGAGAAGATTCCTCCTGTTCACTTTTCATGGTCATCTCCTCCATAGACTGCTGATCTCCACTCACCAACGCCTCTTCTTCTTCCTCTTTAACCTCAAGTTTGATGTCTTTTCCTAATTTATTCTGAACTCCAAAACGAGAAAATAAAATATCTGGAAAATTAACTTCAATATTAAAAACAAATATCTATAAGAAAGTTATCTCATAGTTTAGAATAACTTTTGAGTTTTATAGCTCTGTTCTTTATACCTGATGATGGTGAGGGATGCTTTGATCTTCCTGTGTGGAATCCTGGGAATACTGAAGACTATCCGCCTCCATAGACTGCTGAGCTCCACTCACCAGCGTCTCTTCTTCTTCCTTTTTAATATCAGCTTTGATGTCTTTCAATTCTTCACCCTAAACCCCAAAGATGACAGAATACATTTATAAAAAGGAACAAGAAGTTATTTTGAAGAATGTGGTCTCATATGTTAGAATTCTTTTTAAATTTTAGTTGCTCACTCCCACCTACCCGATGATGGTGAGGGATGGTGTGATCTTCCTGTGTGGAATCCCGGGAATACAGAGGATGAGGACATCTCTCTGGTGGGTTCCCATTACTGGATCCATCTGTTGGAAACACACACACTGACTGAATACATTGTTTTCCATACTGATCTCTCCTTTACAATAAAGTCTCCTCTTACCCGGTGATGTGAGGGGCAGCTGATTCTCCATCATGACGTCCATGTAGAGATCCTTGTGTCCTTCTAAATACTCCCACTCCTCCATGGAGAAATAGACAGTGACATCCTGATACCTTATAGGAACCTGACACACACAATGATACAGTCACCATTGAGACACATCCCTTGTCTGTTACTGGATAATGTCCCAGAATTCCCGGCACCGCTCACCTCTCCTGTCAGTAGACCAATGATCTTGTTGGTGACTTCTAGAATCTTCTTGGCACTGGTTACCTCTGTTGTCAGGCAGTGAGGTGGAGGCACTGTGATGGGTGATGTCCTATGAAGACGACTGCTGGGTGTTTATGGATCTCCAGAGGTTTCCTTCACAATTTTATAATTCTGTGTATAGAGAGAAAGTAATTATCAATGAAGACGTTGTAGAATCCTTCTCTCCTCTCTAGATAGAATAATGTTTTCATTATAGAGATATGGATGAAGTCACGTGACCCTCCCAGAATCCTCCTTACCTCCTACTGATTTAAATAGGACACTCTTCTCTGTCGATAGACAATAAACTGAGAATTATTTGGACTATACCAGGATGTGTAATGTCTATACTAGGGATGACCTCAAGATTCAGTATAAAAAAAAGTTTGGACCAAACCTTGACTGTTCAGATGAACAACCGAACATATACCCTTTCGGGGGAAGAAGAACATCATGTGCAGCATCTCACAAAAGTGAGTACACCCCTCACATTTTTGTAAATATTTGATTCTATCTTTTCATGTGACAACACTGAAGAAATGACACTTTGCTACAATGTAAAGTAGTGAATGTACAGCTTGTATAACAGTGTAAATTTGCTATCCCCTAAAAATAACTCAACACACAGCCATTAATGTCTAAACCGCTGGCAACAAAAGTGAGTTCACCCCTAAGTGAAAATGTCCAAATTGGGCCCAAAGTGTCAATATTTTGTGTGGCCATCATTGTTTTTCAGCGTTGCCTTAACCCTCTTGGGCATGGAGTTGTCTCTGTGCTGTTTGGCATATTGTAAGCGGGATACTTTGTGGCATTTGCATAGTAATGGCTTTCTTCTAGCAACTAGACCATGCAGCCCATCTTTTTTTAAGTGCCTCCTTATTGTGCATCTTGCAACAGCCACACCACATGTTTTCAGAGAGTCCTGGAGTTATTTGTGGGTTTTTCTTTGCATCCCGAACAATTTTCCTGGCAGTTGTGGCTGAAATTTTAGTTGGTCTACCTGACCGTGGTTTGGTTTTAACAGAACCCCTCATTTTCCATTTCTTTATTAGAGTTTGAACACTGCTGATTGGCATTCTCAACTCCTTGGATATCTTTTCTTCCCGGACCTCCCCATGTCAGCCTACTATGGATCAGATCCGCCCCCTCTGACCCCTCCAGGACCACCTCTTTTCTAGCCCATAAAAGGGAGGCTAAAAAAAAACAAAAAGTGTAGCGCTATAAAATGATGGGCTGTAAGCCCGAATGACATCTGAAAATTTCAAACAGTGAATGGAAATAAAAAATAAAACTAAAATTTTTCATAAAAAGTGACAATATTGATAACAACACAAATAATAGTGTCAATCTGTATATCTTACACATAAGAAGTGACAATAATGATGACAACACTGACAATGCTGCAACAGAAACTTCTGTGTGTATATATTTCCAGTCTATATGTTTAGAGTTGTGAGACTCAACAGCAAGAAGTTTCAATATGGAAAATGTGTCTGTCCATATGTTAAAATATGTGACTGTGATAACACCACCACCGTGAGAAGAGGAGGCTTACCAGAATGTTTGAACACGCCAGAACATATGCTCTGCGTGTCAAACAGGCTTGTATTATGGTGGATAGATTCAGGAGATGTCGATTTCTTTAGACCGGAGATTCCCTGTTCACAATCCCATAAGGAGGCATGGAAAGTGAGCTCTCATATGGAACAGTACTCAGAAATCCAAAGATATAGAGTGGCAAAGGAGAAAGCAAAAGGGGACCACATAGTGTTATTCCACAAATAAAAGTAAAATTTAATGAAGTTAAGAACACTCACATGATTGTAGATAAAAAAGCGCTTGTACAGAATCAATAAGCAGCAATAGAGACCTTCCCGACACGTTTCGTCATTTTATAGCGCTATAGCGCCACACTTTTAGTTTTTTTGGGTTTTTTGCCATTTATCTAATTTGGTGTGTTAACTGCTTGGAATTGGGGTAGCGCGAAATTATTTGCTACACTTTCATAAAAGGGAGGCTGTCTGCCCACACCAGTGTTCTTTTTTCGTCCTCGCTCCGGACGCCTTTTAAAGTTTATTTTTATTTATTTATTTATTTATTTATTTTTTTTTTCTCCATCCTGTTGGGTTCAGCCTCTCCCGATTCAGAAGACCCCCCCCCCATATAGGCTGTATATCTCCTAAAGGGAGGTGGGTTCTCGTGGTGCTGGGATTGTATGGTACAATATAAATGACTGTGTATTTCTGGCAAAGGTCACTGGCAGTATAAATGACTGTGTATACCTTCGTTAGGCAGGTGCTGGCACTCTCTCCTTCCATGTTTTTGGGTGTTCAGGCATTGGTTTGGCTCGCTGGGACTTGTAGTTCACAGCCTCCACACGTACTCCTTTCAGGAAGCTTAGAATTGAGCAGGTGAGGTCAGAGGCAGCTTCCTCTTTGGGTTGTCTAGCAAACACCAGAATGCTCACTAATGATTTGCAGCAGCCTCTGTCCCCTAGGCTGATCTCAGTCTCCAGCTGGTCAATCTGCTGCTCTGCTCTGGTAAGCCTCCTTCCAGGTCTCTCATTACTTTCTGCTGTGTTACTTGTCCGTCAGAGTATTTTTATTATCCTGTACCTTCTAGGACTGGGGAACTTTGCCTGCCTAGCTGCCTTAGCACTGAAGATTTGGATGGAGAAGTTTATTTTAATTGTATTTATTTATTTTATTTTATTTTTTTTAAAAGAGAGCGCTTCCTCTGTGTTTTACAAAGAGAAGGGCCCACTGCGAGATAAACTCCTGCAAAGAGGTTCCAAATCAGCATTCCAGCCTCAAAAGAGTAAAGAAGGGACTAGACATGACAAATCGCAGAGTCGCATGCAGGTGGATAGATGCCTGTTGTCACAGCATTCCACATCTCCCTCGCTCTTACCTCACTTTAGTCGCTCGGACCCAAGCCAAGGGAGGTCAAGACATCAGACGGCTCAGGACAATGCTGCGAAAGCACGCCAGGTAAAATCCTACATTAAGCAAGCCGTCAAGAAAGGGTTAAAGATTGTTTCAAGGAATCCTGCTCATCCTGCTGTATCTTCACCATCTGCAGATTCAGATCATGTGTCTTCAGTGCGTTTTAACTCTGAAGTCGATAGCGATTCGGATCCATCTGAGGCTGAGATGGTCTCAGAATCGCATACGTTTGATTTGTGCACTGGTTCCCCCCTTGGTGGAGGCTGTTCAGGAAGCGATGAAGTGGCGGGAAGAATCATTGCCTCCAAAGAAACAGCAAAGATACTACCTGTATTTAAAGAAATCTTTACCTTCCTTCCCATTTCATTTCTGAAATTAAAGAAGTAATTGACAATGAGTGGGGGGGGCCTGAGAAGAAGCTCAATGTGCATAATGGAGTATCGAAGCTGTACCCCTTGGGACACTATGCCTAAGGTGGATACGTCATTACGTGTATTCGCCCGCCACATTACGCTTCCGCTGGAGGATTCGGTCTCTTTTAGGGATCCTATGGTTCACAAAATAAATGCAAACCTAAAAAAGGTTGTATAGTTTGGCCGCAACAGCCTGCAGACCGGCGGTAGCACTCACTCCTCTGTGGCAGCAGCACTTGGGCTGGGTTCGCACCTGTGCGTTTTTCTGGCTTTGCAATACTGTGCATTTATCATGTTCTCCTATGGAACACGTTCTGTGGTGCGGTTCTGCAGAATGCTGGGAGTGCATGGGTGTGAATCCAGCCTTAGAGTGTGGGTAGCGGAGCTGGTGGACGGATGTTTAGATGAAAGTCTGGGAAGTGGCAGTTCTTCTCCTTTGCAGTTTTTAAGATTGCTGTAGAGTTGTGGCTGAAGTGGCTGTCGACCAGGTCAAGATGACAGCAAAGATAATGGCTCATTCCGTCACAGCCCGCAGAGCCTTATGGTTGAAGCATTGGTCAGCCCATAAGGCTTCTCAGCACATCGGTCCCATTTGACGGGAAGCTACTCTTCGGGAAGACTAATGCCCTGTACACACGATCGGACATTGATCAGACATTCCGACAACAAATTCCATCGGATTTTGTGCCAAACTTGTCTTGCATACACACGGTCGCACAAAGTTGACGGAAAATCCGATCATTCTGAACGTGGTGATGTAAAAGTCGGGACTATAAACGAGGCAGTAGCCAATAGCTTTCGTCTCTTAATTTATTCTGAGGATGCGTGGCATTTTGTGCGTCAGATTTGTGTACACACGATTGGAATTTAAACGATTAGATTTTGTTGTCGGAAAATTTTATATCCTGCTCTCAAACTTTTCGTGTTGGAATTTCCGACGGAAAAAGTTCGATGGAGCCCACACACGATCGGTATTTCCGACAACACAATCCAATCGCACTTTTTCCATCAGAAAATCCGACCGTGTGTACAGGGCATTAGAATCAGCAATTCAGCGGGTTTCCAGCAGCAGATCTGGCCTAATCCCGCAGAAGAGGAAAAAGACACAGCAGCCCTTTGGTTTAACGAGGGATCCAAAGAAAGATTCAGAGAGGCCATGGCTTACAGACAGTTTTTCAGACAGTGGAGGGGAGCTGGTTCAACCTTCCAGAAACCTTCCAAGCCCAGGGCCAACAAAGCTCCTGGGGCTGTGTTTCCACTGCTGCGTCCCCAAAGCTGCGTGATTTACACTGCAACTTTGCTGTGTGATTTGTGATGCGATGTCATTCGACCTGTGAAAACCATGTGAGAACAAGTTGCACAGATGTCGGAAAAAGGAGTGCAAAAACCTTTTTTGAAGTCGCTGCGACTTAAGTCGCACCAATTAGAATGGGGACCATTGAAATACATGGGTTTTGACTTGTCATGCGACTTTGCATGTGTCAGGTCGCACAACAACTAGCAGTAGTGGAAACAGAGCCTAAGGCTTCAAATAAATCCTTCTGAAGCTGTCTCCGCTTAACTCTCTCAAGTAGGAGCAAGACTAGCCCAATTCAGGGGAGGTTACATGATGCCTGGATTGTAGCCGTCATTCGATCACGTTATCGTCTCAAGTTCAGAATAAGGCCCCCTCAGACCTTGTTCATAGAAACTGGACTTCCTACGGATTTGGAAAGGAGGCAATGTTTGCAAGGATATATAGGGGAGCTGTTGGCAGCAAGGGCCATCCTTCCGGTTCCAAGGCACGAATTGGGTCAAAGAGTATGTTCCCCTCTGTTTTTGGTCAAGCTTCAGGGGGTTTCGGACCAGTTTTTTTACCTCAAAGTTCTGAATTCTTACATGAAGGTTCCACCATTCAAAATGGAGTCATTGGAAACGATCGTTTTGGTTGTGGAGTCAGGAGACTGGATGGTTTCCATCGATCTGGCAGATGCGTATCTTCATGTCTCCATAGACGCATCTCACCATCGCTTTCTCAGGCCTTCCGTGATAGGCTCTCATTTTCATTTTTAATCTGTCCCATTCGCTCTCTGCACGACTTCGAGAACGTTTTTAAAGCTACTGTCTGCTGTGGTTGAGACTCTCAGGGTCAAGGGAGTCCAAATATTCCATTATCTAGATGACATGCTACTTTTGGGTCCGTCAAATGAGCTCCTTCTAGTTCATGTTAATTTCACCTGCAAAACACTAGCTCATTTCGGTTGGTTGATCAACTTTCTGAAGAGCCAGATGCATCTGACCCAAATGTTGGAGTATTTAGGAGTACAATTCAACATGGATCGGGGTTGTGTTTCTCTTCCTTAGTTGTTCTTTGTTTTTTTTGTTTTTTACTAGCCGTGGCCTCGGCCAGAAGAGTCTCCAAGTTGTGCGCCTTCTCATCTAAAGAACCATATTGTTTGGGGCTCCCGGACAAGATAGTCCTTAGGCCATTACCGAGCTTTCTACCTAAGGTGGCCACATAATTTTGTATGAACTGGGAGGTCATTATCCCAGCCTTTCCAGCGGATACAGCTGATGATAAGGGGAGTAGGTTAGACCTGGTCTCTGTGGTTTCAACCTACCTGAAATGGACTAAAAGCTTTCAAAAACCAGATCAGCTGTAGGTTTTCCCAATGGGGCCTAAAAAGGGTATGCCAGCAACATCCAGAGTTGTGTCTTCCTGGTTTGTCAAGACCATGCATATTGCATATAAAACGCTGGGCCTCCCTCCTCCTTCAGAGATCAAAGCACATTCGACAAGGGGTATGGCAGCATCCTGGGCATACGCAAAGGTCACCCCTGAGGTAGTTTGCAGAGCAGCAAGCTGGAGCGCGCCCAACACCTTTTATTAGGCATTACAGGCTTGTCCGCCTGAGGAAACATTTGGCTCTACGGTTATTACGGCGGCTGTTGCCCATTAAAAATTTTGAGTAGCATTGCATTGAGGGTTTGGCTTATTTATTTTTTTGTCTTCCCTCCCTTCTTAATATTGCTTTGTACATCCCATAGTAGGTTGACATGGGGAGGTCCAGGAATAGGGAGAATTGTTATCCATACTTACCGTAATTTTCCTTTCCTGGATCCTTCCCATGTCAGCCGGAGGATTCCCATCCAGTTTATCCGTCGCGAGGCGGGTTTTTTTTTTGAACACTTGTGTGGGCAGACAAGTGCCCTTTTATGGGCTAGAAAAGAGGTGGTCCTGGAGGGGTCAGAGGGGGGCGGAGCTGACCCATATTAGGCTGACATGGGGAGGATCCAGGAAAGGAAAATTACGGTAAGTATGGATAACAATTTTCCTTAATATCCCTTTCCTGTTTTATACAGTTCAACTACCTTTTCCCGCAGATCCTTTGACAATTCATTTGCTTTCCCCATGACTCAGAATCCAGAAACCTCAGTGCAGCACTGGATGAAAGATGCAAGGGTCTGTCAGGAGTCCAGAATCTCATTGACCTTTTATACACACACAGTGATTACAAGCAAACAGATCACAGGTGAGGATGGTTGCCTTTAATAGCCATTCAAATCCATTTCTGTAAACTTGTGTGCATGTTATCCGGCTAAAATCACCAGGGTATGTAAACTTTTGATCAGGGTCATTTGGGTAGTTTCTGTTGTGATTATGATTTAAAAAGAGTAAACACAGTTGATTGATAATAAATGGCTTCAGCCAAACACTAACCATGAGTGAAAGAAAAGTTTTTGTGTTATCATTCATATTCTCTTAAAAATGGCCAAGAAATCATAAATTCTGCAAGAGTATTTAAACTTATGAGCACAACTGTATATAATATAAAACTGCAGGCAGGGCACTTGACAAATCACTAGGGACAAAAGGCATGTGAAATGATTTGATACAGTAATGTAATCTGTAAGATTACAGTGTACTGTATGTGTTATCAATTTATCACTTTTTGAATTTGCCGCCAGGGTCCACCCCGTGAGTCGAGACACTTGCAGGGAATGGAGCCTGGCACACAGAGGCATTGGGCGGAGGACACAGCGGGGGGACATCGCAGGATCCTGGGGACGAGGTAAGTAACCTGCACCAGGATCCTGCAATGCAATCCAGAGTGTGGCTCTAGATTACCGCTAATGGTACCCCACAGCTATTACCCTTTTGTATGACTTGACCCTCCCTCCTAGATTGTAAGCTCTAACGAGCAGGACCCTCTGATTCCCCCCTGTATTGAATTGTTTTGTAATTGTACTGTCTACCCCAATGTTGTAAAGCGCTGCTCAAACTGTCGGCGCTATATAAATCCTGTATAATAATAATAATGGTACTGAAATTTAACCCTGAGCCACGCTCGGAATTACCACCAGGGAGGTTAATATATGCTATAGAATGGGTGTACCACCCTGCAGCTGCCCCTCGTGCCCACCCCTTGTCCTGGCTCTGCTGCCTGCAGGCAGAATGGGGGTCAATGCCCATCTGAATGAAGCCTTAAGGGGGACCCTGTGCAAAAAATAAAAACTGAGGAAATGCAGATCAGTCTTAGTCAACTTAGACCCCCTAAAGACCACCGATATACCCCTGCTTACATAGCCAAGACTCCCATATCTCCTCCTATTGGTCTCCCTTCCTCCATAAGCCCCCAGGTGCTGATACCTCATCCTCTCAACCTGCTCTCACCCCAAAGAGTAAAAGCCGACTACAAAAAACACCTGACGAAAAATAGGTGTGATCCCGACACCCCTTGGACCCCCCTCCTATCACTGATTACACTTCACAAACTGGACTTTTTTTAGTGTCGGGAACATCTCACCCTGTTGCCCACCCTAAATCTTACAATGTCTAGCATCACCAACTCTTCTGTGACTATTCCCGCTCTTTTAATGTCTTGAATACCTCACTATTGTATGCTCATGCTTTACCGTTGTTTAGTTTTTTTGTATTGTTCTGTTTTTGTTATACATAAAACTTTTCTGTTAAAAAATAAAAACTGTGTGAAATCCTGACAAAATTTATACCAGACCACTCAGGTCTGGTATAGCTTTTATGAAGGAATTCCACACAAAAATCACAAAAAAAAGAGCAAGGCCCCCTAAAAAAAAAACATACTGGACCCTTATCTGACCATACAGCCTGGCTGGTTAGGAAAGGAGGATAACCAGAGGACAAATCCCCCCCCGAATCATACCAGACCACATACCCTCAACATGAGTAAGTGCCTTGCCAAAGGGAGGACCTTCCAGCAAAGCACCTTATCCCCATGTTGTTCAGGACAAGGTCCTCTTCCCCACAACCCTGACATGGTGGTTGTGGGGGTCTGTAGGCAGGGGGGCTTCATGGAATCTTGAAGCCCCCTTTAGCAATAAGGGGGAACCCAGATACCAGTTCCCTCATGTGAACAATTAAAGGGTACATAGTATCCCTACTAATTCACAAAAAAGTAAGGCGTAAACAAGTCACGGTTTTTACCAAGTCCTTTACTTAAAAAAAATAAAATAAATGCCTCATGATGTCCATCCGCCATCAATCACTTCACCCAGTCATATAAAGATTGGAATTTTGGTCCCCAAACCAAAAAAAACAAGGGGCAGGGGCAGTTGGACTATTACGGTACAGGAGGTAGATAGGTAAAGTCAAGTGTAAAAACACATATATAGGAAAATATGCATAGAATTTTTATTAATACAAGATCAATAAAACACACATAATCATGTACAATTTAAAAACATAGTGACAATCCATACATATCACCAGTATAATGGTCCCCAAGAGGGGAAAATCACAGTGGGATTGAGGGTCACGAAAAGCATCTCAACTAGTTTTGCGGTCTATTGCCGCTTCGTCAGGAGAATATCTGTAATTTGATTAACAGGTTATCAGTAACTATACAAATTAGCCAAAAACAATAGTACAGTCACACATAACAATAATAACAATATATACATGGGGAAAAGAGGGCTAAGCGGCTTACTTAGGTACCCTTGCCAGTGATATAGATCAGCGCTTTTCAACATTTTTGTAGTCAATTCATAAATTGACAACGCTATACAAGTACCTGTGGTGAAAAAAATAATAAAATAAATGCACCTTAAGATCCGGTAATGTCGGTACACAATTTCCTAACAAGTCACCTCTCCTCTGGAACTTCCTGTCTTTACCCTATATCACTTCCTGTCCGTACATGACATCACTTCCTGTCTTTACCCTACATCACTTCCTGTCCATACATGACATCACTTCCTTTTTTTTGCGTTCCACGCTCAGGAGTGAGATCACCATCTTGTGGAGAATTTAAAGACTGCCGCCTTCGTTCATAAATACTGCAGTCTTCATTCATACATTAAAACTCGGCACATTTACTTTTTCGGTACATTTATTATTTTTTGTTGCTTATCTTTATCCTCATGTACAAACCAAATAACAATAATAAAAAATAATCATTTTCATTTTAGTGCTATTAAACACACACTATATATAATTGTATATATACAGTGCCTTGAAAAAGTATTCATACCCCTTGAAATTTTCCACATTTTGTCATGTTACAACCAGAAACGTAAATGTATTTTATTGGGATTTTATGTGATAGACCAACACAAAGTGGCACATCATTGTGAAGTGAAAGGAAAATGATAAATGGTTTTCAATTTTTTTTACAAATAAATATGTGAAAAGTGTGGGGTACATTTGTATGGCGCCCCCCTGAGTCAATACTTTGTAGAACCACCTTTCGCTGTAATTACAGCTGTAAGTCTTTTTGGGGATGTCTCTATCAGCTTTGCACATCTAGAGAGGGACATTTTTGTCCATTCTTCTTTGCAAAATATCTCAAGTTCTGTCAGATTACATAGTTACATAGTTACATAGTAGGTGAGGTTGAAAAAAGACACAAGCCCATCAAGTCCAACCTATGTAGATTGGATGGAGAGCGTCTGTGATCAGCAATTTTCAAGTCTTGCCACAGATTTTCAATTGGATTTAGGTCTGGACTTTAACTGGACCATTCTAACACATGAATGTGCTTTGATCTAAACCATTTCATTGTAGCTCTGGCTGTATGTTTAGGGTCGTTGTCCTGCTGGAAGGTGAACCTCCTCCCCAGTCTCAGGTCTTTTGCAGAAACAGGTTTTCTTCTAAAATTGCCCTATATTTGGCTCCATCCATCTTCCCATCAACTCTGACCAGCTTCCCTGTCCCTGGTGAAGAAAAACATCCCCACAACATGATGCTGCCAACACAATGTTTCATGGTGGGGATGGTGTGTTCAGGGTGATGTCCAATGTTAGTTTTCCACACATAGCGTTTTGCTTTTAGGCCAAAAAGTTCAATTTTCATCTCATATGACCAGAGCACCTTCTTCCCCCACATGGCTTCTCACAAACTGCAAATGGGACTTCTTATGGCTTTCTTTCATCAACGGCTTTATTCTTCCATAAAGGCCAGATTTGTGGAGAGCACGACTAATAGTTGTTCTGTGGACAGATTCTCCTACCTGTTAGCTGTGGATCTCTGCAGCTCCTCCAGAGTTACCATGGGCCCCTTGGCTGCTTCTCTGATGAATGCTCTCCTTGCCCGGCCAGTCAGTTTAGGTGGACGGCCATGTCTTGGTAGGTTTGCAGTTGTGCCATACTCTTTCCATTTTCGGATGATGGATTGAACAGTGCTCCATGAGATGTTCAAAGCTTGGGATAGTTTTTTATAACCTAACTCTGCTTTAAACTTCTCCACAACTTTATCCCTGACCTGTCTGGTGTGTTCCTTAGGCTTCATGATGCTGTTTGTTCACTAAAGTTCTCTAACAAACCTCTGAGGGCTTCACAGAACAGCTGTATTTATACTAAGATTAAATTACACACAGGTGGACTCTATTTACTAATGACTACTACTAGGTGACTCCTGAATGCAATTGGTTCCACTAGATTTTAGTTAGAGGTATCAGAGTAAAGGGGGCTGAATAGAAATGCACGCCACACTTTTCACATATTTACTTGTAAAAAAACCTGGAAAACCATTTATCATTTTCCTTCCACTTCACAATTATGTGTCGCTTTGTGTTGGTCTATCATAAAAATCCCAATAAAATAGATTTACGTTTTTGGTTGTAACATGAAAAAATTTGGAAACTTTCAAGGGGTATGAATACTTTTTTAAGGTACTGTATAGACTCGCCGGCCACTTTATTAGGTACACCTTGTGCTAGTACCGGGTTGGACTTTCTTTTTGCCTTCAGAACTGGCCTAATTCTTCATGGCATAGATCAACCAAGAGTGTTGGAAACGTTCCTCTGAGATTTTGGTCCATAGTGACATGATAGCCTCACACAGTTGCTGCAGATTTGTCGGCTGCACATCCATGATACCAATCTCTCATTCCACCACATTCCAAAGATGTTCTATTGGATGAGATCTGGTGAGTGTGGAGGCCATTGGAGGACAGTGACCTGATTGGAGCTTTGTGACATGGTGCATTATCCTGCTGGAAGGAGCCATCAGACGATGGGTACACTATAGTCATAAATGGATGGACATGGTCAGCAACAATACTCAGGTAGGCCGTGGTGTTTAAACAATGCTCAATTGGTACTAAGGGGCCCAAAGTGTGCCAAGAAAATATCCCCCACACCATTACACCCCCACCACCAGCCTGAACTGTTGATAAAAGGCAGGATGGATCCACGCTTTCCTGTTGTTTAAGCCAAATTTTGACCCTACCATCGGAATGTCCCGAGCAGTGGTGCATCCATTAAGGGTGCACGGGTGCCGCGCCCTCCGTCACGCCACCCCCCCCCCCCACTATGACTAATGGATAGATTCATGCATTCACACCTCCACCCCCTATTCAGGTATCCAGCCCCTTTTCGGATGCTGGGCGCCTGAATTACAGCGGCCGGGGAGTATTTTTGAAGCACATGATTACAGCCATAGGCTCTACCAGGCTTCAAAATTGGTGAACTCGGAGCGCAGAGCATTGCACTTGGAGTCCACCCAAGTGTGTTAGAAAAGCAAATGAATATTCGCTTTTCTAACATTGAACTGCTTCTCCACCAATCAGGTAGCACTGGTCTGATACCTGTCACCTGATTGGCTGAAAGGACAGGCGCTGCGATTGGACACCTATCAGGAGGAGGGGAGGAGACGCGTGGAGGACACAGCTCGCCGCTGCAAGGTCCCACAGCTCGCCGCCATCAACTGCTGTCTAACCAGCCACCAAGATAGGGTAAGTTCCGGGCAGACAGCGAGTGGGCCACAGTGGCAGCATTTTATGGGCACGGAAGCATTTTATGATGGGGCACAGTGGCAGCATTTAATGGCACAGTGTCTGCATTTAATGGGCACAGTGACTGCGGTTGATGGCACAGTGGCTGCATTTGATGGGTTCTCTTCAGTTTGTTTGCCCCCCAAAAAAATTTGAGCACCAGCCACCACTGGTCCCGAGACTCACCAGACCACGCAATGTTTTTCCAATCTTCTACTGTCCAATTTTGGTGAGCCTCAGTTTCCCGTTCTTAGCTGACAGGAGTGACACCCGGTGTGGTCTTCTGCTTCTGTAGCCAATCTGCTTCAAGGTTCCATGTGTTGTGTGTTCAGAGATGGTATTCTACATACTTTGGTTGTAATGAGGGTTTGAGTTACTGTTGCCTTTCTATCATCCCAAAGCAGTCTGCCCATTCTCCTCTGACCTCTAACATCAACATGGCATTTTCCGCCACACAACTGCCCCTCACTGGATAATTTCTCTTTTTCAGGCCATTCTCCATAAACCCGAGAGACGGTTGTGTGTGAAAATCCCAGTAGATCAGCAGTTTTTGAAATACTCAGACCAGCCCATCTGGCACCAACATCCATGCCACTTTCAAAGTCACTTAAATCCCCTTTCTGCCCCATTCTGAAACTCAGTTTTTAACTTCAGCAAGTTGTCTTCACCACGTCTAGATGCGTAAATGTATTAGGTTGCAGCCATGTGATTAGCTGAATAACAATTTGTCTTACCAAGCAATTGAACCGGTGTACCTAATAAAGTGGCCGGTGAGTGTATATACATCTCTATATGATCTTATTAGGCACTATAACTGGATCGTCAGACACATTGAGGACTACAATTGACCTCTACGATTGAGCTCCTATTGGACAAAACATGTTAAAGGAGGTTGTCCAATGGGTTGGAGACCAAGCTGAAGACATTGTCTACTAAGAGGCACTCACTATATGCTGAGGCACTATCTTGTTGTAGGCCTCAATGTGTCTAACAAGCCAGTAATCAACCTGATCAGCACCTGCAAACACTGTGGCCAGTTGGCTGGGATAACTGATTGGGGTATTCAAGCAGTATCAATTTCTATTTGTTTTTTGGTCTACTACAACTGGATGTTATTGGAGTCTTCTATTTCCGTTCTTTTTTGCTCTTCTTCTCCTTCAGTAGAGCAGACCCCAAGCCGGTCTCGCTGTTTGTCCCAGGTTCTTTTCCCTAAAGGTGCACGGCAGCCAGGCACAGAGCAGTTTCTCTGTCTCTTCATTCAATAACCCAGCAGAATGCTTTTTTTGGGGGTTTTTGTTGGTTTAAGAACTGGGATGGGGAATTGGGTGAACCTTGGGATATTCCAGAACTAGTGCAACTTGAACTGAGGACCACTCTCTAGTAGAACTAACTTCTTCAAGGCAAGCCTCTATTAAAAGAGGATGTGGGCATACAGCGATCGCGGGCCGCCAGGGGACATCGAGTGGGCGGCCCGCTCGTGCCTGCTATCCTGCTTTTACGGACTGACGTACAGGTAACGTCAGTTCGCGCAGGATAGCCGACCTGCCACAGTATATCTGCGTGAGCAAGTCGGCAAGTGGTTAATATATACACAGATCTTTCTTTCCGGATTGTATTGTCTACCTCTTTTATCCATTCCCTATGTGTCGGTGGATTTATTGCTAGCCATTTTCTCGCTATTAACTGAACAAACACCTAATTATTGCCATATGTTTGTTATTTCCAATATTTTCATTTCTTATACATCCCAAGATAAATATCACTGGATTCAGCTCAAAGTTGACACCAAAGACCAAGTCTATGTTTTCAACAACCTCCCTCCAATATCTATGCAGCTTTGGACATCTCCATGAGATCTCCCCTTAGATCCCCACACCTTGGACATCTAGCATTGGGTCTCCGCCCAAATAAGAATCGCTTTCGGGGGGTTGTAATACGTTCTGTGAAATAGCAACAAATGGGAAGTTCTTTGCAATGGGGATAGCGATACCAATGGTCCAGTATCTAATATGTATCTCCATTGTTCCTCTGTTATATCTCCAAATTCTTCTACCCATCGACATTTACAAGGGAGTTGGCCTTTCCCATTTATCGCTCCTTCACATATCTTTTCATATATTTCCGATATCAATCCTTTACTTTACGAAGAATAGTAATCCCACTCCACTCCAGCAGTTTCCCTCTAAATTGTTTGTCCAAATCATGCCTACTTTGTAGATATCTATAGAAAGACTGTTTTGGTATACCATATTCCTCTCTAAGCTTCTGAAATGATTTAAAGGTTGTCTCTCTATATAATTGGATTAATCGCACCAAACCACACCTTTCCCATTCTTTACTCCTCTCTATATTTTCAACCTCTTGTATATATTTATTATCCCATATGGGTGAAAATTCTTCTCCCTCAAAAGAAATGACCTCTATCTTGGTAGTTGTTGAACGTCTCACTAAGATAGCTCTTTTTTTTTACCAGTTAAGGGGTACCCACTGCTGAACCAACTGTGGAAGTGATGGCTTGGGAAATTTTTAAACTGGAATGATTGGTGGTGTAGTGTCTGACAGAGGAGAACCGTTTATTTCAAAATTCTGGAAATGTTTTTGCTCAGATTAAGGTGTAACAGTTAATCTGTCTTCTGCTTTTCATCCTCAGTCTAATGGTCAGATTGAGAAGACCAATCAAAGGATAGAGCAGTACATTCAATGTTTTGTCAGTTAATTTCAGGATGATTGGGTGGACTACCTTCCTACAGCAGAACTTGTTTATAACAATTCTAAACATAGATCCACTTCTTAAAGTTCTTTTTTCTTTAACACTGGTTACCAGTCAGTTTTTATTCCTGATCTCCCTATCTAAGACTTACTTTGAAACAAAGCCCTCCAGCGGCGAACTATCACTGCTGCAGAGGCTTCCATCTTCACCTGCTCTTTCTTCCAGGTTTGCAGGCTGGGCCAGAAGGTCTCAACCAGGGTTCAGAGCCCCAGCCAGCAGGTCTTGTTCCAGGAGTCAGGTCGGCTCCTATCGGGGCATCAGGAGAACCCCTATCCAGAGGCCAGGAGTGGGCTGTGCAGCTGGGCACTGCGACTAAAGTCTAAGGGAGCTGAATGAACCAGGGGAGTTGGACAGTACAGTCAGAGGGACTGGTAAGAAGTGCAGAAGTGCTGCTGACAAAGGAGCCAGATGGCTCAGTATTTTCAGGTGATGTTGGATACCCCTGCGTGGGCAACTGATGTCTATATGAACTTTCTATTTTATGTAATAAAAATGGGCTGATACACCTTAAAATACAGTTCTGGCACAACTCATTGGAAAAGCACCTACCACATGAGTGTAATCACCCCAATACCACAAAGGGGATACACAGATGACATGACACTGACAAACTCTCTGAGCCACTGATGGGTATGACCTCTGTATCACTGATGGTGAAGATAATAACTGGGAAATAATGGAGCTGATCACTGTGAACATAAGGAGCATAACCAAAATGGCAGCGATGGAAATATTCTATGTGGCATTTGTAGTGGCTCCATGTATTCTTAGAATATTAGCTGGCACACATTTGGAACCGGACCTTCTGGATCATCTGGAGGCGGAGCTGGACCTTCTGGACTCTCTGAAACTGGACCTTCTAGATCCTCTGGAACTGGACCTCCTGGATCCTCTGGAACTGGACCTTCTCGACTCTCTGGAACGGGACTTTCTCGGCTCTTTGGAATGGGACCTTCTCGACTCTCTGGAATGGGACCTTCTCGACTCTCTGGAAATGGATCTCCTGGGTTCTCTGGAACTGGACCTTTTGGATCCTCTGGAACTGGACCTTTTGGATCCCCTGGAACTGGACCTTTTGGATCCCCTGGAACTGGACCTTTTGGATCCCCTGGAACTGGACCTTTTGGATCCCCTGGAACTGGACCTTTTGGATCCCCTGGAACTGGACCTTTTGGATCCCCTGGAACTGGACCTTTTGGATCCCCTGGAACTGGACCTTTTGGATCCCCTGGAACTGGACCTTTTGGATCCCCTGGAACTGGATCTTTTGGATCCCCTGGAACTGGACCTTCTGGACTCTCTGTGACTGGACCTCCTTGATCCTCTGGAACTGGATCTTCTGGACTCACTGGAACTGGACCCCCTGGGCTCTCTGGAACTGGACATCCTGGAATCTCTGGAACTGGACCTTCTAGACTCTCACATATCACTAATAAAACACCAATGGAAGACTCTCTATGAACTGAGCACATTCCAATCACCAATCATCTAAAAATGATGTTAGTTTGTAAAAAATTAATCAGAACAGAATATTGTAGAGTAGAGCTTTCTTGTTTATTCTAGAAAATCGGATTACGTTATTAACACACAATAAAGAATCTAAATTAAATCTAATTTAAAAATAATGATACTTTAGTCGGTTCAATAAAAAGTTAGTTCCTTCAGTAAAGCAAAAAAAGTTGTACAGTATGTTTGCCAATAGCAACCGATAAAAGGTATGATCCATGGATTGGCCTATTCTATGGTGGGGTCTGTGTGACTTTATTAGCCTCTGTGAATATTCTGGGGTCCAAGAAGTGATTTTCTTTAACAGAAACATTTTATACATTCTGACTATAAGGAAGGACACATGTTCTCTGGAGGTTATTCTTGCCACACTCCCCATTTGTCCGTCTGAACATTAAAAAGGTAGTTAGTTCATGTGAATTTCCTGGTGTCGATCATGGGCACTTTTTTGACTGAAGCATTTCCCGCTCTTTGAACACTAATAAGGACACTCCTCTGCGTGACTTCTCTGGTGAACAACAAGTTTGCGTTTTGTAATGAAACCTTTGCCGCACTCTGAACATGAAAAAGGACGCTCACCCGTGTGAGTTCTCTGATGTATAAGAAAGTGTCCTTTCTGAATGAAACCTTTACCACAGTGCGAACACGAGAATGGACGCTCACCTGTGTGAGTTCTCTGATGTATAAGAAGGCTTCCTTTCTGAATGAAACCTTTACCACAGTGCGAACACGAGAATGGACGCTCACCTGTGTGAATTCTTTGGTGATGAACAAGTTCTACTTTCTGAATAAAACACTTCCCGCACTCTGAACATGAAAAGGGACGCTCACCCGTGTGAATTCTTTGGTGATTAACAAGTTCTACTTTCTGAATAAAACATTTCCCGCACTCGGAACATGAATAGGGACGCTCACCCGTGTGAATTTTGTGGTGTATAAGAAGGTTTCTTTTGAGAGTAAAACATTTGCCGCACTCTGAACATGGAAAAGTACGCACACTCTTACGCCTTTTCTGGTGTGTAGGAGGCCCTCTGGTTTTTTTGGAAGAATTCCCAGACACTGTAGATGACAAGGAATGCTCTCCTGTGTGAGATCCTTCATGGTTTAAGGAAGATTCTTCAGGATTAGATGGATCTGTTGATTTATCTGTACTGTGAGATTCAAAAATAATAGTATGTGGATTATCAGAAGATTCCTCAGGATCAGAGAAATCCCAGGATCTCTCTATATGATAAGTTCTATGATGTATTATTTGTGTAATGCGATTCACTCCTGGAGAACGTTGTGTGGTGGGATTTTCTTCTGCTTTGTTTTCTGAAGATACATTATTCAGGACATAGTGTCCACCTGTTGGAAATCAATGTTTAAATGTTATAATAATTCTTCATGTCTTTCATTCAGAAGTCATATACAGTATGTTGGTCTAACACTCTACAGTATCTCAGAGCTCTGGCATGGAATTGGGTGCAATCATAACATAAAATATCAATACAAACCAGATAAAGATACAGCATCTCCTCCTCATTTGTTGGGAACATAACATTATATTGAGGAATGGAGATTGACATAGTGTACAGCAGGGATATGCAATTAGCGGACCTCCAGCTGTTGCAGAACTACAAGTCCCATGAGACATAGCAAGACTCTGACAGCCACAAGCATGACACCCAGAGTCAGAGGCATGATGGGACTTGTAGTTTTGCAACAGCCGGAGGTCCGCTAATTGCATATCCCTGGTGTACAGTATCTTCACATTTCACTTATTTAAATTCATCTTTTATACTCATAGAAGAAAAAGGAAATTGTGAACATTTCTGCATTTAGTGATTATTACTTACTTCTGTTGAAATAAAGAGAAGATTCCTCCTGTTCATTTTTCATGGTCATCTCCTTCATAGACTGCTGATCTCCACTCACCAACGCCTCTTCTTCTAACTCTTTAACCTCAAGTTTGATGTCTTTTCCTAATTTATCCTGAACCCCAAAACGAAAAAATAAAATATCTGGAAAATTAAGTTCAATATTAAAAACAAATATCTATAAGAAAGTTACCTCATAGTTTAGAATAACTTTTGAATTCTATAGCTCAGTTCTTTCTACCTGATGATGGTGAGGGATGCTTTGATCTTCCTGTGTGGAATCCTGGGAATAATGAAGACTATCCGCCTCCATAGACTGCTGAGCTCCACTCACCAGCATCTCTTCTTCTTCCTTTTTAATCTCAGCTTTAATGTCTTTCAATTCTTCACCCTAAACCCCAAATATGACAGAATACATTTATAAAAAGGAACAAGAAGTTATTTTGAAGAATGTGGTCTCATATGTTAGATTTCTTTTTAAATTTTAGTTGCTCAGTCCCACCTACCCGATGATGGTGAGGGATGGTGTGACCTTCCTGTGTGGAATCCCAGGAATACTGAGGATGGGGACATCTCTCTGGTGGGTTCCCATTACTGGATCCATCTGTAGGAAACACACACACTGGCTGAATACATTGTTTTCCATTGTTTTCCAGATCCCTCCCCAGCTCAGTTTGTCAGGAGGAGCGAGCTTGGAAGCATGGCAGCTGTGGAACAGCTTTTTGCCAGGCTGAAAGCCGAGGTGGCATCCAAGGGACCGGGATGGCTGGAGGACAGACTGGCAGCAATGCAGGGTGAGAGTTCCTCAGCGGCCACTTCGGCGGGGTGTGAGTCAGCACGAGTCCGGTGGTCCAGGCCGCCGGCTCGCTTCTCCCCAGATCCCCCACTCCCCCTCCCTCCCAGAGTGCAGAGACAGCAGGTCTATGCGGGTCAGCCGATATCGGGGCCATCCGCGAAGTGCGCGGCGGCGCATGGAGCTTGAGGGAAGGGGCAGCAGACGCAGACAGGCCATGGAGCGAGGAGGGGTAGTGCCAGCAGCTTCAGGGTGGATGCTGGGCCTAGCAGTAAGAGGATAGCGAGCCCGGCCTCTGGCTTTGATGCAGCGGGGGCGGGGCTTCGGCGGGTAGAAAGATCAGCGACGGTAGCCGAGCACCCCAGATCCGCGGCCGGTGGCCCCCCAATGACAGAAGGGCGGAGGCCTTGCGCGGCACTGCGGGAAGGAGGACAGAGGGCCCAGAAAAGTGGCCCACAAATCGGTGGGTGGATCCGGCGCAGGGAGGAGGGGTTTGGAGAACCGCGGGTCCCCAGCATCCAGTGACGCATCCGCTGGAGAGCTGTCGGTTAGTGAAGAGGAGATGGCAGTAGACCGGTCTGAAGGTGAGCTGTCGCAGCCGGATGACGATGGGCAGTGAGCACGTCCAACGGCGGTGGAGACGGGACCGTCGGCTGGTGGGACCCCTTCCAGGCATCCCGGTAAGTCTATATGTATTACTTCATGTGTTGGAGGTACTGATGTGGGGGAGGTGGGGGTGATTAGTAGTGGGGGTCAGGTCACAGCGGGCGGTCGGCCACGACTGTGCCTTCCCCTCCGGCCGCGCTGGTTGCAGACCGCGCCACGGCGGACTCAGGGTTGCAGGCATTTTTAGTGGGTTTGAAGGAATTAGTGCACAAGTTTGAGCCAGGGCCGAGTGGTATACAGCCGTCTGCGGCGGCATGGGTGCCTCCTGGGGTCGGGGGGGTGACGAACGGGTTGACAACGGGCACGGGGACTTCCCCCGGGCCTGCTACAGAGCCTGCGGCGCCCGCGACGGAGGTCGCAAGGGTGGCAGGTAGGGAGGTGGTGCCCAAGACGTCAGAGGGGGCAACAGTGGAAGGTGCAAAAAACAGGACTTAGCAAGGTTGGCGGATGCTACAAAATGCAAAGTTTATGTGTGTTTTGAGGGGCCCCTCGGAGCACACCTAAAACCTGAGGTGAAGGAGAAAATTTGGAAGGGAGAATATGTGGAGATTTTTGCGCTCCTACCGCTGGAAAAGTTCAATCTGGATAGGGTGAAGCCAGAGGATAACAAGAAAGAGGACAAAGAAAAAAGGAGGTATAGGCTCATCCCTAGGACTTTCATGAATTGGCTGCAGGCCTTTGCGATAATGGCAAGCGTTATTTGGAAAAAGAACCCAGAACACTGCTCGGCACTGTTCTGCTATCTGGACTCCGTGGGAGAGGCACACAGAGTCTACGGGGGAACAGCATGGCTGTGGTACGTTGAGCCATTTAGGCAGCGGAGGGCTAAACGCCCGTCCTTGAGGTGGGATCATAAGGACATCAGTTTATGGATGTGCCTTTTGACATTGGCTGGGCCGACGAGTCCGTTTTTTCGAAGGGGGGGCGGTGGCTCATCCAACCCCGGACAATCGACCACAAGAAAAAAAGGGGTTTGTTGGCAATTTAACGAGGGTGTCTGCAGATTTGGGGGGTCGTGCAAATACAAGCACGAATGTTCAGGTTGTGGGGGTGGACACCCTGTGTCCCGTTGTTTTAAACAGGGAAAAAAACGTACCGTATTTGCGGTCAGCCTTACAACATGCGGACGTGATTTCGGAGAAACTGCGGAAGGAGGTCTTGTTGGGCCGCATGAGTGGTCCTTTTCCTTTTTTGCCAATACCGGATCTGGTGGTGTCACCTCTTGGGGTCGTGCCGAAGAAAGAGCCTAATAAATTTAGGCCAATTCACCATTTATCATTCCCGAAAGGGGGTTCAGTGAATGATGCCATTGACCCGGAGGTATGAGCGGTTTCCTATATGTCTTTTGATGCAGCGGTGTTTTGGGTGGGGGGCACTGATGGCAAAAGCTGACATAGAGTCGGCTTTTCGTTTGCTCCCAGTTCACCCGGACAGTTTTCCTTTGTTGGGTTGTTATTGGCAGGAAGAATACTATGTGGATCGCTGCCTGCCCATGGGGTGTTCTATATCCTGCGCATTGTTTGAACAGTTTAGTTCTTTCATTGAGTGGGTGGTGCGTGACGTCTCGGGAGTAAATGCCATCATACACTACTTGGATGACTTCCTCTGCATGGGCCCACCTATATCAGAAGTTTGCGCGAGCCTGTTGGCCACGATGGAGCATGTTGCTGATAAGTTTGGCATCCCTTTGGCACCGGAGAAGACAGAGCGTCCCAAGACGGTGTTGAGTTTCTTGGGCATCGTTTTAGACTCGGATGCCATGGATCGCAGGCTGCCAGAGGATAGGTTGAAGGCATTGAAAGCAGAGATTCGGGGGATCTTGGGACTTTGCAAAGTGCAACTGCAAACCTTACAATCATTACTAGGTAAGCTGAATTTTGCGTGTCGCATTCTGCCCATGGGGCGGGTATTTTGCAGGCGAATGTCTGCAAGTACTGCAGGGGTTACGTCCCCCAAGCACTATGTGCGCTTGGTGAAGGTCTCTGACCATCTCCTGTGCCATGTCCTCAGTCTCTGAGCATCTCCTGTACCATGTCCTCAGTCTCTGAGCATCTCCTGTACCATGTCCTCAGTCTCTGAGCATCTCCTGTACCATGTCCTCAGTCTCTGAGCATCTCCTGTACCATGTCCTCAGTCTCTGACCATCTCCTGTACCATGTCCTCAGTCTCTGACCATCTCCTGTACCATGTCCTCAGTCTCTGACCATCTCCTGTACCATGTCCTCAGTCTCTGACCATCTCCTGTACCATGTCCTCAGTCTCTGACCATCTCCTGTACCATGTCCTCAGTCTCTGACCATCTCCTGTACCATGTCCTCAGTCTCTGACTATCTCCTGTACCATCTCTGCAGTCTCTGACCATCTTCTATACCATGTCCTCAGTCTCTGACCATCTCCTGTAGTATGTCTGCAGTCTCTGGCCATTTCCTGTACCATGTCTGCAGTCTCTGACCATCTCCTGTACCATGTCTGCAGTCTCTGACCATCTCCTGTACCATGTCCTCAGTCTCTGACCATTTCCTGTACCATGTCCTCAGTCTCTGACCATCTCCTGTACCATCCCTGCAATCTCTGACCATCTCCTGCACCATGTCCCCAGTCGCTGACCATCTCCTGTATAAAAATATTTTTAAAAACAGTTACTTTCGTTATCGGTGTTGTTTCGGTATTGGTTTCAGTTTTCGGGATCAAGGAAGATTTATTTTCGGTATCGGTTTTGGCACCAAAAAACCCATTCAGTGCATCCCTACTAACACTCTACAGTATCTCAGAGCTCTGGCATGGAATTGGGTGCAATCATAACATAAAATATCAATACAAACCAGATAAAGATACAGCATCTCCACCTCATTTGTTGGGAACATGACGTTATATTGAGGAATGGAGAGGGACCTTTCATATGGTGTACAGTATCTTCACGTTGCACTTATTTAAATTCATCTTTTATACTCATAGAAGAAAAAGAAAATTGTGAACATTTCTGCATTTAGTGATTATTACTTACTTCTGTTGATATAAAGAGAAGATTCCTCCTGTTCACTTTTCATGGTCATCTCCTCCATAGACTGCTGATCTCCACTCACCAACGCCCCTTCTTCTTCCTCTTTAACCTCAAGTTTGATGTCTTTTCTTAATTTATCCTGAACCCCACAACAAAAAAATAAAATATCTGGAAAATTAAGTTCAATATTAAAAACAAATATCTATAAGAAAGTTATCTCTTAGTTTAGAATAACTTTTGAGTTTTGTAGCTCAGTTCTTCATACCTGATGATGGTGAGGGATGCTTTGATCTTCCTGTGTGGAATCCCGGGAATACTGAAGACTATCCGCCTCCATAGACTGCTGAGCTCCACTCATCAGCGTCTCTTCTTCTTCCTTTTTAATCTCAGCTTTGATGTCTTTCAATCCTTCACCCTAAACCCCAAAGATGACAGAATACATTTATTAAAAAGGAACAAGAAGTTATTTTGAAGAATGTGGTCTCATATGTTAGAATTCTTTTTAAATTTTAGTTGCTCACTCCCACCTACCGGATGATGGTGAGGGATGGTGTGATCTTCCTGTGTGGAATCCCAGGAATACAGAAGATGGGGACATCTCTCTTGTGGGTTCCCATTACTGGATCCATCTGTTGGAAACACACACACTGACTGAATACATTGTTTTTTCCATACTGATCTCTTCTTTACAATAAAGTCTCCTCTTACCCGGTGATGTGAGGGGCGGCTGATTCTCCATCATGACGTCCATGTAGAGATCCTTGTGTCCTTCTAAATACTCCCACTCCTCCATGGAGAAATAGACAGTGACATCCTGACACCTTATAGGAACCTGACACACACAATGATACAGTCACCATCCAGACACATCCCTTCTCTGTTACTGGATAATGTCCCAGAATTCCCGGCACCGCTCACCTCTCCTGTCAGCAGATCAATGATCTTGTTGGTGATTTCTAGAATCTTCTCGGCACTGGTTACCTCTGTTGTCAGGCGGTGAGGTGGAGGCACTGTGATGGGTGATGTCCTGTGAAGATGACTGCTGGGTGTTCATGGATCTCCAGATGTTTCCTTCACAATTTTATAATTCTGTGTATAGAGAGAAAGTAATTATCAATGAAGACGTCATACAATCCTTCTCTCCTCTCTAGATAGAACAATGTTTTCATTATAGAGATAAGGATGAAGTCACGTGACCCTCCCAGAATCCTCCTCACCTCCTACTGATTTAAATAGGACACTCTTCTCTGTTGATAGGCAATAAACTGAGAATTATTTGGACTATACCAGGATGTGTAATGTCTATACTAGGGATGACCTCAAGATTCAGTCCAAAAAAAAAGTTTGGACCAAACCTTGACTGTTCGGATGAACAACTGAACATTTACCCTTTCGGCGGAAGAAGAACATCATGTGCAGTATCTCACAAAAGTAAGTACACCCCTCACATTTTTGTAAATATTTTATTCTATCTTTTCATGTGACAACACTGAAGAAATGACACTTTGCTACAATGTAAAGTAGTGAGTGTGCAGCTTGTATAACAGTGTAAATTTGCTGTCCCCTCAAAATAACTCAACACACAGCCATTAATGTCTAAACCGCTGGCAACAAAAGTGAGTACACCCCTAAGTGAAAATGTCCAAATTGGGCCCAAAGTGTCAATATTTTGTGTGGCCATCATTATTTTTCAGCATTGCCTTAACCCTCTTGGGCATGGAGTTGTCTCTGTGCTGTTTGGCATATTGTAAGCGGGATACTTTGTGGCATTTGTATAGTAATGGCTTTCTTCTGGCAACTAGACCATGCAGCCCATCTTTCTTCAAGTGCCTCCTTATTGTGCTTCTTGAAACAGCCACACCACATGTTTTCAGAGAGCCCTGCAGTTATTTGTGGGTTTTTCTTTGCATCCCGAACAATTTTCCTGGCAGTTGTGGCTGAAATTTTAGTTGGTCTACCTGACCGTGGTTTGATTTCAACAGAACCCCTCATTTTCCACTTCTTTATTAGAGTTTGAACACTGCTGATTGGCATTCTCAATTCCTTGGATATCTTCTTTTCCTGGACTTCCCCATGTCAGCCTACTATGGATCAGCTCCGCCCCCTCTGACCCCTCCAGGACCACCTCTTTTCTAGCCCATAAAAGAGCGGCTGTCTGCCCACACCAATGATCTTTTTTTTTGTCCTCGCTCCGGATGCCTTTTAAAGTTTATTTTTTTTTATTTATTCATTTTTTCTACATCCATCCATCGATCCTGTCGGGTTCAACCTCTCCCAGTTCAGAAGACACCCCTCATATAGGCTGTAAATCTCCTGAGGAGGTGGGTTCCCGTGGTGCTGGGATTGTATGGTACAGTATAAATGAATGTGCATTTCTGGCAAAGGTCACTGGCAGTATAAATGACTGTATATACCTTCGTTAGGCAGGTGCTGGCACTCTCTCCTTCCATGTTTTTGTGTGTTCAGGCAGTGGTTTGGCTCGCTGGGACTTGTAGTTCACCGCATCCACATGTACTCCTTTCAGGAAGCTCAGAGTTGAGCAGGGGAGGTCAGAGGCAGCTTCCTCTTTGGGTTGTCTAGCAAACACCAGAATGCTCACTGCTGATTTGTAGCAGCCTCTGTCCTCTAGGCTGATCTCAGTCTCCAGGTGGTCAATCTGCTGCTCTGCTCTAGTAAGCCTCCTTCCAGGTCTCTCATTACTTTCTGCTGTGTTACTTGTCCGTCAGAGTATTTTTATTATCCTGTACCTTCTAGGACTGGGGAATTGTGCCTGCCTGCCTAGCTGCCTTAGCACTGAAGATTTGGATGGAGAAGTTTATTTTAATTGTATTTATTTTTTTTTTAAAGAGAGCACATCCTCTGTGTTTTACAGAGAGAAGGGTCCACTGCGAAATAAACTCCTGCAAAGAGGTTCCAAATCAGCATTCCAGCCTCAAAAGAGTAAAGAAGGGACTAGACATGACAAATCCCAGAGTCGCATGCAGCTGGATAGATGCCTGTTGTCACAGCATTACAGATCTCCCTCGCTCTTACCTCACTTTAGTCGCTTGGACCCAAGCCAAGAGAGGTCAAGACATCAGACGGCTCAGGACAATGCTGCGAAAGCACGCCAGGTTAAATCCTACATTAATCACGCAGTCAAGAAAGGGTTAAAGAGTGTTTCAAGGAATCCTTCTCATCCTGCTGTATCTTCACCATCTGCAGATTCAGATCATGTGTCTTCAGTGCATTTTAACTCTGAAGTCGATAGCGATTCAGATCCATCAGAGGCTGAGATGGTCTCAGAATCGCATACGTTTGATTTTTGCACTGGTTCCCCCTTGGTGGAGGCTGTTCAGGATGTGATGAAGTGGCAGGAAGAATCGTCGCCTCCAAAGAAACAGCAAAGATACTACCCGTATTTAAAGAAATCGTTATCTTCCTTCCCATTTCATTTCTGAATTGAAAGAAGTAATTCACGATGAGTGGGGAGGGGGGGGCCTGAGAAGAAGCTCAGTGTGCATAATGGCGCATTGAAGCTGTACCCCTTGGGACACTACGCCTAAGGTGAATGCTTCATTACGTGTATTCGCCCACCACATTACACTTCCGCTGGAGGATTCTGTCTCTTTTAGGGATCCTATAGATCGCTAAATAAACGCATACCTAAAACAGGTTGTATAGTTTGGCCGCAGCAGCCTGCAGACCAGCGGTAGCACTCACTTCTCTGTGGCAGCAGCACTTGGGCTGGGTTCGCACCTGTGTGTTTTTTGGTGCATTTTGTGGATTTGCACTACCGTCCATTTATCATGGTCTCCTATGGAACACGTTCTGTGGTGCGGTTCTGCGGAATGCTGGGAGTGCATGGGTGTGAATCCAGCCTTAGAGTGTGGGTAGCGGAGCTGGTGGATGGATGTTTGGATGAAAGTCTGGGAAGTGGCAGTTCTTCTCCTTTGCAGTTTTTAAGATTGCTGTAGAGTTGTGGCTGAAGTGGCTGTTGACCAGGTCAAGATGACAGCAAAGATAATGGCTCATTCCGTCACAGCAACCAGAGCCTTATGGTTGAAGCATTGGTTGGCCGATAAGGCTTCTCAGCACAGCCTGTGTTCGGTCCCATTTGATGGGAAGCTATTCTTCGGGAAGACTAATGCCCTGTACACACGATCGGACATTGATCAGACATTCCGACAACAAAGTTCATCGGATTTTGTGCCAAACTTGTCTTGCATACACACGGTCGCACAAAGTTGTCGGAAAATCTGATCGTTCTGAACGTGGTGACGTAAAACACGTACGTCGGGACCATAAACGAGGCAGTAGCCAATAGCTTTCGTCTCTTAATTTATTCTGAGCATGTGTGGCACTTTGTGCGTTGGATTTTTGTATACACGATCGGAATTTAAACGATCAGATTTTGTTGTTGGAAAATTTTATATCCCGCTCTCAAACTTTCAGACGGAAAAAGTCCGATGGAGCCCACACACGATCGGAATTTCCGACAACACAATCCGATCACACTTTTTCCATCGGAAAATCCGACCGCGTGTACAGGGCATTAGAATCAGCAATTCAGCGGGTTTCCGGCGGCAGATCTGGCCTAATCCCTCAGAAGAGAAAAAAAACACAGCAGCACTTTGGTTTAACAAGGGATCCAAAGAAGGATTCAGAGAGGCCAGGGCTTACAGACATTTTTTCAGACAGTGGAGGGGAGCTGGTTCAACCTTCCAGAAACCTTCCAAGCCCAGGGCCAACAAAGCTCCTGGGGCTGTGTTTCCACTTCTGCTCCCCAAAGCTGCACGGTTTACACTGCGACTTTGCCATCCTTCTGGTTCCAAGGCACGAACTGGGTCAAAGGGTATGTTCCCCTCTGTTTTTGGTCAGGCTTCAGGGGGTTTCGGACCAGTTTTTTTACCTCAAGTCCTGAATTCTTACATAAAGGTTCCACCATTCAAAACGGAGTCATTGGAAATGATCGTTTTGGTTTTGGAGTCAGGAGACTGGATGGTTTCCATCGATCTGGCAGATGCGTATTTTCATGTCTCCATAGACGCATCTCATTATCGCTTTCTCAGGCCTTCCGTGGAAGGCTCTCATTTTCATTTTTAATCTCTCCCATTCAGTCTCTGCACAACTCCGAGAACATTTTTAAAGCTACTGTCTGCTGTCGTTGCGACTCTCAGGGTCAAGGGAGTCCAAATATTCCATTATCTAGATGACATGCCACTTCTGGGTCCATCAAATGAGCTCCTTCTAGTTCATGTGAATTTTACCTGCAAAACACTAGCTCGTTTCGGTTGGTTGATCAACTTTTGGAAGAGCCAGATGCATCTGACCCAAATGTTGGAGTATTTAGGAGTACACTTCAACATGGAATCAGGGTTGTGTTTCTCTTCCTCAGTTGTTTTTTGTTTTTGTTTTTTACTAGCCGTGGCCTCAGCCAGAAGAGTCTCCGAGTTGTGCGCCTTCTCATCTAAAGAACCATATTGTTTGGTGCTCCCAGACAAGATAGTCCTTAGGCCGATACCGAGCTTTCTACCTAAGGTGGCCACATAATTTTGTATGAACTGGGAGGTCATTCTCCCAGCCTTTCCGGCAGATACAGCTGATGATGAGTGGAGTAGGTTAGACCTGGTCTCTGCGGTTCCAACCTACCTGAAATGGACTAAAAGCTTTGGCAAACAAGATCAGCTGTAGGTTTTCCCAATAGGGCCTAAAAAGGGTATGCCTGCAACATCAAGAGTTGTGTCTTTCTGGTTTGTCAAGACCATGCATATTGCATACAAAACGCTGGGCCTTCCTCCTCCTTTAGAGATCAAAGCACATTCAACAAGGGGTATGGCAGCATCCTGGGCATACGCGAAGGTCACCCCTGAGGTGTTTTGCAGAGCAGCAAGCTGGAGCACGCCCAACACCTTTTATTAGGCATTACAGGCTTAATATGGCTTGTCCGCCTGAGGAAACGTTTGGCTCTACGGTTATTACAGTGGCTGTTGCCCATTAAAAATTTTGAGTAGCATTGCATTGAGGGTTTGGCTTATTTATTTTTTGTCTTCCCTCCCTTCTTAATATTGCTTGGTACATCCCAAAGTAGGCTGACATTGGGAGGTCCAGGAATAAGGAAAATTGTTATCCATATTCACCGTAATTTTCCTTTCCTGGATCCTCCCCATGTCAGCCGGAGGATTCCCATCCAGTTTATCCGTCACGAGGCGGGGTTTTTTTTTTTTTTAACACTGGTGTTGGCAGACAGCCGCCCTTTTATGGGCTAGAAAAGAGGTGGTCCTGGAGGGGTCAGAGCGGGCGGAGCTGACACATAGTAGGCTGACATGGGGAGGATCCAGGAAAGGAAAATGACGGTAAGTATGGATAACAATTTTCCTTTATATCCCTTTCCTGTTTTATACAGTTCAACTACCTTTTCCCGCAGATCCTTTGACAATTCATTTGCTTTCCCCATGACTCAGAATCCTCAGTGCAGCACTGAATAAAAAAGATGCAAGGGTCTGTCAGGAGTCCAGAAACTCATTGCCCTTTTATACACACACACTGATTACAAGCAAACAGATCACAGATGAAGATGATTGCCTTTAATAGCCATTCAAACCCCTTTCTGTCAACTTGTGTGCATGTTATCCGGCTAAAATCAGCAGGGTATGTAAACTTTTGATCAGGGTCATTTGGGTAGTTTCTGTTGTGATTATGATTTAAAAAGAGTGAACACAGTTGATTGATAATAAATGGCTTCAGCCAAACACTAAACATGAGTGAAAGAAAAGTTTTTGTGTTATCATTCAAATTCTCTTAAAAATGGCCAAGAAATCATAAATTCTGCCAGGGTATGTAAACTTATGAGCACAACTGTATATAATATAAAACTGCAGGCAGGGCACCTGACAAACCACTAGGGACAAAAGGGATGTGAAATGATTTGATACAGTAATGTAATCTGTAAGATTACAGTGTACTGTATGTGTTATCACTTTTTGAATTTGCCACTAGGGTCCGCCCCGTGAGTCGAGACGCTCGCAGGGAATGGAGCCTGGAACGCAAAGGCATCGGGCGGAGGACACAGCCCACAGACACAGTGGGGGGACATCGCAGGATCCTGGGGACGAAGTAAGTAACCTGCACCAGGATCCTGGAATGCAATCCCAAGGGTGGCTCTGGATTACCGCTAATGGTACCCCACAGCTATTACACTTTTGTATGACTTGACCCTCCCTCCTAGATTGTAAGCTCTAACGAGCAGGGCTCTCCGATTCCCCCCTGTATTGAATTGTATTGTAATTGTACTGTCTACCCCAATGTTGTAAAGAGCTGCGCAAGCTGTCGGCGCTATATAAATCCTGTATAATAATAATGGTACTGAAATTTAACCCCGAGCCACGCTCGGGATTACCACCAGGGAGGTTAATATATGCTATAGAATGGGTGTACCACCCTGCATCCATTCTTTGCCCCCTTGCTTCACTGCACCTGGGGCAGCTGCCCCTCGTGCCCACCCCTTGTCCTGGCTCTGCTGTCTGCATGCAGAATGGGGGTCCACGCCCATCTGAATGAAGGGGGACCCCGTGCACAAAATAAAAACTGAGCAAATGCAGATCAGTCTTAGTCAACTTAGACCCCCTAAAGACCACCGATATACCCCTGTTTACATAGCCGAGACTCCCATACCTCCTCCTATTGGTCTCCCTTCCTACATAAGTCCCCAGGTGCTGATACATCATCCTCTCAACCTGCTCTCACCCCAAAGAGTAAAAGTCGACTACAAAAAACACCATGACGAAATATGTGCGAACGCGACACCCCCTGGACTCCCCTCCCATCACTGATTACACTTCCCAAACTGAACTTTTTTAGTGTCAGGAACATCTCACCCTGTTGCCCACCCTAGATCTTACAATGTCTAGCATCACCAACTCTTCTGTAACTATTCCCGTTCTTTTAATGTCTTGAATACCTCACTATTGTATGCTCACGCTTTACCGTTGTTTAGTTTTTTGTATTGTTCTGTTTTTGTTATAAATAAAACTTTTCTGTTAAAAAATAAAAACTGTGTGAAATCCTGACAAAATTTATACCAGACCACTCAGGTCTGGTATAGCTTTAATGAGGGAACTCCACACAAAAATCACAAAAAAAGAGCAAGGCCCCCTAAAAAAAAAAAACATACTGGACC
This sequence comes from Aquarana catesbeiana, assembly GCF_042186555.1. Lineage (NCBI taxonomy): Eukaryota > Metazoa > Chordata > Amphibia > Anura > Ranidae > Aquarana > Aquarana catesbeiana. The sequence continues at coordinate 307,654,793 of NC_133331.1, forward strand.
CTTATCTGACCATACAGCCTGGCTGGTTAGGAAAGGAGGACGACGAGAGGACAAAATCCCCCCCCCCCCTTGAATCATACCAGACCACATACCCTCAACATGAGTAAGTGCCTTGACAAGGGAGGACCTTCCAGCAAAGCACCTTATCCCCATGTTGTTCAGGACAAGGTCCTCTTCCCCAAAACCCTGGCCTGGTGGTTGTGGGGGTCTGTAGGCAGGGGGGCTTCATGGAATCTTGAAGCCCCCTTTAGCAATAAGGGGGAACCCAGATACCAGTTCCCTCATATGAACAATTCAAGGGTACATAGTATCCCTACTAATTCACAAAAAAGTAAGGCGTAAACAAGTCACGGTTTTTACCAAGTCCTTTACTTAAAAAAAATATAATAAATGCCTCATGATGTCCATCCCCCATCAATCACTTCACCGAGTCATATAAAGATTGGAATTTTGGTCCCCAAACCAAAAAAACCAAGGGGCAGGGGCAGTTGGACTATTACGGTACAGGTAGATAGGTAAAGTCAAGTGTAGAAACACATATATATTTTTATTAATACAAGATCAATAAAACACACATAATCATGTACAATTTAAAAACATAGTGACAATCAATACATATCACCAGTATAATGATCCCCAAGAGGGGAAAATCACAGTGGTATTGAGGGTCACGAAAAGCATCTCAACTAGTTTTGTGGTCTATTGCCGCTTCGTCAGGAGAATATCTGTAATTTGATTAACAATTTATCAGTAACTACACAAATTAGCCAAAAACAATAGTACAGTCACACATAACAATAATAACAATATATACATGGGGAAAAGAGGGCTAAGCTGCTTACCTAGGTACCCTTGCCAGTGATATAGATCAGCGCTTTTCAACATTCTTGTAGTCAATTCGTAAATTGACAACACTATACAAGTACCTGTGGTGAAAAAATAATAAAATAAATGCACATTAAGATCCGTTAATGTCTGTACACCATTTCCCAACAAGTCACCTGTCCTCTGGAACTTCCTGTCTTTACCCTACATCACTTCCTGTCCGTACATGACATCACTTCCTTTCTTTACCCTACATCACTTCCTGTCCGTACATGACATCACTTCCTTTTTTTTTGCGTTCTACGCTCAGGAGTGAGATCCATCTCCATCTTGTGGAGAATTTAAATACCGCAGCCTTCGTTCATAAATACTGCAGTCTTCATTCATACATTAAAACTCGGCACATTTACTTTTTCGGTACATTTATTATTTTTTTTTGCTTATCTTTATCCTCATATACAAACCAAATAACAATAATAAAAAATAATCATTTTCATTTTAGTGCTATTAAACACACACACTATATATAATTGTATATATAGTGCCTTGAAAAAGTATTCACACCCCTTGAAATTTTCCACATTTTGTCATGTTACAACCAAAAACGTAAATGTAATTGTATTGGGATTTTATGTGATAGACCAACACAAAGTGGCACATAATTGTGAAGTGGAAGGAAAATGATAAATGGTTTTCAATTTTTTTACAAATAAATATGTGAAAAGTGTGGGGTACATTTGTATGGCGCCCCCCTGAGTCAATACTTTGTAGAACCACCTTTCGCTGTAATTACAGCTGTAAGTCTTTTTGGGGATGTCTCTACCAGATTTGCACATCTAGAGAGGGACATTTTTGTCCATTCTTCTTTGCAAAATATCTCAAGTTCTGTCAGGTTACATATTTACGTAGTTACATAGTAGGTGAGGTTGAAAAAAGACACAAGTCCATCAAGTCCAACCTATGTAGATTGGATGGAGAGCGTCTGCGATCAGCAATTTTCAAATCTTGCCACATATTTTCAATTGGATTTAGGTCTGGACTTTGACTGGGCCATTCTAACACATGAATGTGCTTTGATCTAAACCATTTCATTGTAGCTCTGGCTGTATGTTTAGGGTCGTTGTCCTGCTGGAAGGTGAACCTCCGCCCCAGTCTCAGGTCTTTTGCAGACTCTAATGCCCCATACACACGGTCAGATTTTCTGATGGAAAATGTGCGGTCGGAGCGTGTTGTCGGACATTTCAACCGTGTGTGGGCTCCATTGGACTTTTTTCATCGGATTTTCCGACACACAAAGTTTGAGAGCAGGCTATAAAATTTTCCGAAAACAAAATCCGATCGCGTCAATTCCGACCGTGTGTGGCCAGTTCCGACGCACAAAGTGCCACGCATGCTCAGAAGAAATTCCGAGACGGAACAGCTCGGTCTGGTAAAATGAGCGTTCGGAATGGATACAGCACTTTCATCACGCTGCAATGTTTAAATAGTTTAACCACTTGCCGACCGCCTCACGACGATATACGTCGGTAGAATGGCACGGGCAGGCCGATCGGACCTCCCCGGTGCCAGAGGCGGCCGGCATTTGTTCCCGGGTGGTCAGAGGTGAGGGGGAGGCCATCCATTCGTGGCCACCCCCTCGCGATCGCTCCCGACCAATTAGATCATTCCTCCGCCTCTGTAATGTAAACAGAGGCAGAGAAAGTGATGTCATCTCTCCTCGAGCCGGTCTTTTCGTTCCGGCGCCGAGGAGAGAAGACATCAATGTGAGTTTGCTCAACAATACACTTCCAGTAGAACACGCAGGCACACTTTTCACCCCCCAGTCACCCCCCGATCACCCCCCCTGTACCCCCTGTCACAGTGACACCAATAGCAGTTTTTTTTTTGCATTGGTGTCAGTTTGTGACAGTTATAAGTGGTAGGGCAGTTAGTGTTAGCCCCCTTTAGGTCTAGGGTACCCCCCTAACCCCCCCAATAAAGGTTACCCCTTGATCACCCCCCGTTGCCAGTGTCACTAAGCGATCGTTTTTCTGATCTCTGTATTAGTGACACAGGTGACGCTAGTTAGGGAGGTAAGTATATAGGTTCGCTGTCAGCGTTTTATAGCGACAGGGACCCCCATATACTACCTACTAAAGGTTTTAACCCCCTGATTGCCCCCTAGTTAACCCTTTCACCAGCGATCACTGTATAAGTGTTACGGGTGACGCTGGTTAGTTAGTTTGTTTTTTATAGTTTATTATAGTTTTAGGGCACCCGCCGTTTATTACCTAATAAATGTCTAACCCCCTAATTGCCCGGCGGTGATATAAGTTACGTTTTTAGGGTCAGATAAGGTCTGCATCGCCCCATGCAGCGTCAGGTTAGCGCCAGTACCGCTAACACCCACGCATGCAGCATACACCTCCCTTAGTGGTATAGTATCTGAACGGATCGATATCTGATCCGATTAGATCTATACTAGCGTCCCCAGCAGTTTAGGGTTCCCATAAACACAGTGTTAGCGGGATCAGCCCAGATACCTGCTAGCACCTGCGTTTTGCCCCTCTGCCCAGCACACCCAAGTGCAGTATCGATCGATTACTGACACTTACAAAACACTAAGCACACATAACTGCAGCGTTCGCAGAGTCAGGCCTGATCCCTGCAATCGCTAACAGTTTTTTGGTAGCGTTTTTAATCAGTCGCTAACAGTCAGGAGCTTTTTTGCCTGTGAGTCTCACTAATGTACCCCTAAATTTAGAGCCCAAAATGGCAAATCGAAGGTACACTAGTGAAGAGGCCTACACGTTTCTGAGCATGACAGATAGTGAAGAGGAAGTCACTCATCTGTCAGATTCAGGCTCAGAATACGATCCTGTAGAGGACAGCGGCTCCATGACAGATAGCTCTGACGACGGAGTTGTGGTCCCTGCCAAGGTCAGGCGTACCAAACCCCAATCTTCTTCTTCTGTCCTTGAAGTGCAAGAACCGCAGGGCTCTCGTATGGAGCAGAGAAGTACTAGTGCCGCTACTCCTTCTGGTGAACTGGCAAGCACCAGCGGCCTAGTACACCCTGGTCGTACAGCACTGCAGTATCACGTGGTGACGTGGCGAGTCCCATAAGTGCAGTTCAAGCTGGCGAGGTGGCAAGCACTAGTAGTGTCCCACTGACACCAAGAAGACGAACACAGGCCCGTCGTGCCCATAGTGCCCTTCCTGCTGCATTCACCAATCCGAATTAGGAACCCACCACATCTGCAGCACCCGTACTTCCCCCATTCACTGGCCAACCCGGAATTCAGGTGGAAACAGTTGATTTTAGGCCACTGGATTTTTATTCGCTGTTTTTCACCGAAGATCTCTATAGATCTATTGTGGACCAAAGCAATTTATACGCTGGTCAACACATCACCATTATTCCCCAGTCCTCCCTTGCCAGAGATTGGAGACCAATTACGGTCTCCGAATTTAAGATCTTTCTGGGCCTTTCCCTCAACATGGGCATAACCAAAAAGAGTGAGTTGCGGTCATATTGGTCCACTGACCCAATTCACCATATGCCCTTGTTCTCTGCCTCCATGACCAGGGCACGATACGAGCAGATTTTGCGGTTCATGCACTTCAACAACAATGAACTCTGTCGTCCTCATGGAGACCCTGAATACGATCGGCTCTACAAAATTCGGCTCCTCGTAAACCACTTCAACCAGCGTTTTGAAGACTTATTTACTCCCCATCAAGTTGTCTGCATTGATGAGTCCCTGATTAAATTTTCTGGCCGCTTGTCATTCAAACAGTACCTTCCCAGCAAGCGTGCCAGATACGGGGTCAAGATGTATAAGCTCAGAACAGGGCCACAGGATATACATGTAGTTTTATGGTTTACGAGGGCAAAGATAGTCACGTAGAGCCGACAAACTGCCCTGACTACATAGGAAGCGCTGGCAAGATTGTGTGGGACTTGGTGTCACCCTTATTCGGAAAGGGGTACCACTTGTACGTGGACAATTATTACACGAGCGTGCCACTTTTTAGTCACCTTTTTGATCAACAGATTGGAGCATGTGGCACCGTGCGACCTAATCGCCGGGGCTTTCCCCAGCGGCTTGTAGATTCCCGTCTTAGGCTGGGGGAGAGAGCCTGCTTGCAGTGTAATAATTTGCTCGCTATGAAGTGGAGGGATAATAAGAATGTTTTCATTCTTACCTCCCTTCATGCAGACACGACGGTCCAAATTACTACGGCGACTGGTGTTGTGGAGAAACCCCTCTGTGTCCACGAATATAACCAAAATATGGGAGGGGTGGACCTCAACGACCAGTTGTTTGCGCCGTACCTAGTTGCCCGTAAGACCAGACGCTGGTACAAAAAAATGTCTGTTTATTTATTTCAATTGGCTTTGCTGAACGCTCATGTGCTATACAGAGCTTCAGGATGGACTGGATCCTTCCTTAAATTCCAGAAAGAGATCGTCAGAGCCCTTCTGTTTCCAGACGGTGCTCCACCTCACCTTCCCCAACCAAATGCAGTAAGCCGGCTGCATGAGAGGCATTTTCCTTATGTCCTCCCGAGCACCCCTACCCAACGAGCCCCCCAAAGAAAATGTAGTGTCTGCAGCAAGCGCGGATATAGGCGTGACACCCGGTATTATTGTCCCTCCTGTCCTGACAATCCTGGTCTATGCATTGGTGAATGTTTTGAATGCTACCATACATTAGTTGAGTTTTAGCGTAGGGTACAGCACTGCACAGACTAGGCACACTTTTCACAGGGTCTCCCAAGATGCCATTGCATTTTGAAAGAACCAAACCTGGTACCCGTTACAAAAGTTAAAGTTACTAAAAAAAAAGTGTAAATAAATAAATAAATAAAATAAAAACACAAAAAAAATATAAAATAAAAAAAACAAAAATAGTTGTCGTTTTATTATTATTTTATTTATTATTATATCTCTCTCTCTATTTTCTCTCTATTGTTCTGCTCTTTTTTACTGTATTCTATTCTGCAATGTTTTGTTGTTATTATGTTTTACCATGTTTGCTTTTAAGAAATGCAATTTTTTTATACTTTACTGTTTACTGTGTTTTGTTGGTAACCATTTTTTTGTTTTCAGGTACGCCATTCAGCTGCAGAGCGGATTTATTCATCTTGACAGCAACAGCGTTTGCTCCCACGATACATAAAGCCGTGACTCCAGCGCTGTCGGAGGTGATTTCACCACCACAGTTACATACTTCAGCATATATGCCGAAGCGTGGGGGCAGCAGTGGGTGGAGGAGCGATTTGCTCCTGCCTTTTGTGGGAGGATGCCCCCATGCTTTGGCATATATATATTTTAGGCACAGGTTGCGTTAAATGTTTTATTTTTTACTATTTTTTTTGTATTTGCTTTGCAGGTATGGTAAGTCTAATGCCGCGTACACACAAGCAGACTTTCCGGCATACCAGAGTCCGCCGAACAATCCGACCGTGTGTAGGCTCCGGCGGACTTTTCCGGCTGACTTTTTCCCAAAAGCCCGCAGGACCTAGATTTGAAACATGTTTTAAATCTTTCCGTCGGTCTCAGTTTCTGGCGGAAAGTCCGCTCGTCTGTGTGCTGGTCCGACGGAAAGCCCGCTCTTCTGTATGCTGGTCCAACGGACCAGATACGACACAAGGGCAGGGTATTGCATTTTGCGCTCCCTGCAATAGGAAAAACAAATTTTCCTATTGCGGCGAGCGCGGGGCATACCAGGCCCTTAGGTCTGGTATGGATTATAAAGGGAAGCCCCTACGCCAAAAAAACAGCGTGGGGTCCCCCCTAAAATCCATACCAGACCCCGATCCGAGCACGTAGCCCGGCCGGTCAGGAAAGGGGGTGGGGACAAGCGAGTGCCCCCCGCCTCCTGAACCATACCAGGCCGCATGCCCTCAACATGGGGGGTGGGTGCTTTGGGGGAGGGGGTGCCCTGCGGGGCCCCCCACCTCAAAGCACCTTGTAACCATGTTGATGAGGACAAGGGCCTCTTCCCGACAACCCTGGCCGTTGGTTGTCGGTGTCTGCGGGCGGGGGGCTTATCGGAATCCGGGAGCCCCCTATAATAAGAGGGCCCCCAGATCCTGGTCCCCCCACCCTATGTGAATGAGTATGGGGTACATGGTACCCCTACCCATTCACCTAGGGAAAAAGTGTCAATAATAAAACACACTACACAGGTTTTTAAAATAATTTATTAAACAGCTCCGGGGGGTTCTTCTTCCTACTTTGTGGGTCCCTCCGGTTCCTCTCCTCCTGGCGTCCGGTTGGTTCTTCTCCGCTCTCTTCGGCCTCTTCTCCCGGTGTTCCAGTTCTTCGGCCAGCTTCTCTGCTGTCTTCAGGCAGCTCTCTTGCCAGCGGAGGTCCGGACTTCTGGGCTTCTTGTCTTCTTCCCTCTTCTCATCTCCAGATGTTGACACAACGCTCTCTCCGGCTGGACTGCTCTCTGAGGGCTCCGTTGTGACTTATATAGGCAGAGCTCCCCTTATGATGTCACAGTCCCTGGGCATGCTGGGACTGTGACGTTTTAGGGGGCGTGGTCACCGGGTGATGTTGATAGGTAGTGAGGAGTGAAATCAAAAAATTTACGCCCTTAGAAATCCTGAAGGCAGTGCTTGGTTTCGGGGCCCCGTACGCGGCTAGGCTCCCAAAAAGTCCCACACATGTGGAATCCCTGTACTCAGGAGAAGCAGCAGAATGTATTTTGGGGTGTAATTCCACATATGCCCATTGCATGTTTGAGCAATATATCATTTAGTGACAACTTTGTAAAAAAAAAAAAAATTGTCACTTTCCCGCAACTTGTGTCAAAATATAAAATATTCCATGGACTCAACATGCCTCTCAGCAAATAGCTTGGGGTGTCTACTTTCCAAAATGGGGTCATTTGGGGGGGTTTTGTGCCATGTTGGCATTTTATGGCCTTCAAAACTGTGACAGGTAGTGAGGAGTGAAATCAAAAATTTACGCCCTTAGAAATCCTGTAGGCGGTGCTTGGTTTTCGGGGCCCCGTACGCGGCTAGGCTTCTTTCTTTATTCTTTTTCGGGATTCCCTCAATATATTTTGATTTGTCACATCTGACCAAATTTCTTTGTGGTTGTTTTTAAAATTTTTTTCAAGGCTGTTTTTGTCTTTTTTTTGGGTTTGTATTTTTTTCAAGGCTGTGTTTTTATTGTTTTTTTTGTGTTTTACGCCATAATATTTTTGTGTGTGTTTTGTGTGTCAAGTTACCACAACACCATTGATATCTTGTATTATTTAATCTCATGGAGGTTGCTTGGTGTTGGTGTCTCTTGTCAATTTCACATTGTAGTTTTGAAATGTACCTGCCTCCTCACAAACAAACTGTCCTTTTTGAAGGAAAACACACATTGGCGAGTATAATTGAAACAAAAATTCCTTTATTAAGGGCTCAGAACCAAACAAAGAGGGAGGCAACGCTGGAGAAACAGCAGAAATTGGCAAAGCCTTTGACCCCCAGGGCAGACATCAATTCTTTTCCAGCAAAATTGGTGGCCTGAGGAGTCCATATCTAAGGGAGTGCAGTCTGGTCCAGAAGTCCCAGACATCCAGAAAGCAGCAGATGACATCTATGTTCCCAGGCTGTGGTACTACAAGAGGCTGCATATTTTTCCAGACCAGACTGAACCCAAGGCCATCACTCTCTGGTCTTCCTTAGATGCTTCCTTCCACGCTGTGGCTCTGGTGTTGGAGATGTGGCGGAGTAGGACCTGGAGGAGGAGGAAGAGGACCATGTGTGAGGTCACAAATGTGGGTAGCACATGTTATTTGGCCCCTCAACCCCTTATTGAGAGCTTCCAAAATTAGGAACTCACACAGGAGTCGTTGGCCCTCCTCCATCTGCATCATTTTGCAGGCAGTTATGCCAGCAAAGTCCTCCTCCACAGTGTGTGGGGTTCTCAGGGCCTCTGTAGCCTTCCAAAAGAGGCCTATGGCAGCCTCCTCCAGGTTACTCCTCTTCCTGCCACTTTGTCTTTGCAGGTGTAGGGGAGGGACCTGGATATCAGGCAGCCTGCTTGGCCCGACCACCTCCTGGCTGAGACTTCCCTGTGTATGAAAAAGGGACATGGTTTTAGTTAGTGCATCATCAATCACAATCATAAATTAGTACTCCTAACTAACATCTAGTTAACATAATTGATTGGACAACCATGAATATTTAGAGGCATGCTATACCTGGCTCAAGCTGGGCTCCTCCACATGTTGCTGCCTGGAAGGCCCAGGTTGGGCGTCAGAAGCCTCAGCTGGGGGGGAAGGAAGCCTGATAGGAAGATTGGAGAGTGCTGGCCTGGGTTCAGTCTGACCTGCCAGAAAATGCAGTCTGTCATAGTACCATAGCCTGGGGACATAAATGTCATCTGCAGCTCCTGATCTCTGGGAATCCTGGACCTTCTTGTGCTCCCTTAGATAAGTGCTCCTCAGGCCACCAATTAGGATCTTCAAATAGGTGATGTCTGCCGTGGGGATCACCGTCTTCACAAATTCCAACAAATTATCCAGCGCTGCCTTCCTCTTTGTTTGGTTCTTATATTCAGGGTGGTTTATCTGCCATAGACAAGACAGCTCCCTGAACATATCAATGAAGATTGGCATAAAGTCCTTATCTTTCAAGATATCCATTTTCACTGCAAGACACAACACAAGACAAACCCTAATGTCAGTCTAAAGTCTTCTAAACTTGTGCAAATACAGGCCTCAATCTAGAAGCAGTATAGGCCCAATGTTAAATCTTACCTTCGCTATCACGATCGGCGTCTCCGTTACTCCTTCCTCCGCTCACAGATCGTACGTACTACGCACGCGTGTTACACTTTATAGACACTGCGCATGCGTGAAACTCCGTCCGCCCCTGACGTTCTTTCTAGTCTATTCCCCACCCCTTCTTGTTCGGCGCAGTGGGGGAAGAGCACATGGCGGAGACACAGCAGGTGTCAGATAATTACACCAACGAGGAGGAGGAGGAGGAGGAAAGCCCGGAGCCTGAAACGTCCCGATCCAGAAGGAGACGATTTAAGGCCTCAAATATGTCCTTTGGGGAGATGTTGGAGTTGGTCGACATAATGAAGAGGGCCGACTATGATGGAAAGTATGGACCTTACTCCAACCCCAATGTCCGAAAGGCCAAGATCATGGCAAAAGTGGTCAAAAGTCTGCACCGGAATTTCGGGGTACAACAATCGAAAGATCAGCTCAGGAAGCGGTGGTCGGACCTGAAATTAAGAGAGCACGAGCTGTACAGAAAGATCCGGAGAGTGCTGCAAAAAAGTAAGTAGTTGTGCTGTGTTCCTATTCTTTATTTTTATTACGTTCGTGCTGCTCCATGTGCTTTCCTTAACTGATGTCCAGTTTAAAATGGCAACTTTCATGTTCATGGGCACATTATTCGTTTGTATCAAACATTGTTCGTTCGGCCTAGAAAACACCATAGTTTTGTCCATATGCATTTGGCCACATTTTTTAGGGCCTACTTGTCTGAAACTAACTTGGTTGGGTAGATGGGTTTGTAACTAGAATGAATTGCAAACTAGATTCTGTGTAAGGAGAGGACACTCAGCAGCAGTTTTCATATCTGGACACTGGAGCACTAGTGTGGGACACAAGAACACCCTTTTTATTAGGGTGCCCACACAGATGCTCCAGTGTATACTATAGGGGTGTCTCCATCTATGAAGCTTGTACAAGACAGGTAAAGTATTCAAGCTTGACAAAGGACAAGAAAAAGGCTACATCTTGGAACTCTAGCCACAAAAAAAATTGTACCCCATTTCCAAACAATGTTTCATATTTATAGTTCTGCCATCAAATATCTGTGTGCTAAGTATACAATTTTTTTATTTACATAGGGGAGAAAAGACTTGGACACCCCTCATCCGAGGAGACCAGAGACCCCCCACCTCTGGAAGAAGGGGAAATCCACCCAAGACAAACAGAGCAGGAGGAGGAAGACGTGGTGGAAATTGGCACCACAACAGGTGAGTGTCTGCGACCACAGGCTCAGGTAAGAGATGGATGCCGGCATATTTATAATACATGTTTTTTTTTTTGTTTCTATCTTTTTAGGTGATCGTGATGTTGTGGATCCAGATCCTTTCACCTCAGAAAGTGCACAGATCCTGATCGGGGAGATCATGGGGTGTAATAGGGACTTGGAAAACATCAAGAAAAACATCAATGATGTTCTTCAAAAAAATAAGAACATCATTGATGTTTTGGGGAGAGTTTAAAACCCCTCCAAATCCCTTTGTTTTTTGGTGTGCTACAATTTTGTAACATTTTTTGTCAAATTGGAGAAAAGCCAAATTTTGAAGAGGCACACAGTGTGTCAACATGTGCTATCTACCATCACGGGAGATCAATGGACGCATTTTGGGGGTGCAACCCCTTCCTCAATAATAAAGTAGCTGTGAGGAAGGGGTTGCACCCCCAAAACACATCCCTTGATCCCCCGTGATGGCAGGTAGCACATGTTGACATTCGGCTATTTGTGTGCATCTTCAAAATTTGGCTTTTCCGGGGGTGACTTCACCCCATCTGAATGCAATATCAAACACAGTTTCTAAATACTCATGTCTGATATTGCCTTCAAGTTCTACCAAATGTGAACTTTGTAAGTTCAAGATTTGTGTCTTTCTTGTTGGTTTTAAGCATGCCTGTTTTATCTTAAATGGACATTTCTACTTTTTCTAATGTGACCCCAAAATTTGTTATACAACAAACATGTGGGTTTGTTTTAAAAACCTTTTCTAAATGCACATGTGATTGTGCAGGTATTAAAAAGATTGTTAATCAAGAATGTGTGGATTATTGTCTCAACGCTACAACACTTTTGTGGTGCTCTAATTGCTGTTTTCTGTGACAATGGGTGTTATTTCCTAAGAGCAAATCCACTTTGCACTACAAGTGCAGTTTCAAGTGCACTTGTAGTGCAAAATGTCTTTGCCTTTAGTAAATAACACTCAACAGTGCTTTGTAAGGTTACACAATCACGCCATTTTCAGGACTCACCACATTTCTGTCAGGGTCAGCTAAAACAAACACAAGCAGTAAATGTCACCAAAGATTTGCTTATTTTTTTTTATTTGAAAAAGGTTTTACACATTGTCTGGCATATTAATAGCCTCCCTATCCGCAAAGAATTCAAGGTATCTTAGCCGGACATCATGGGCACTCAGGGGGGGCAAGCCAGGACGGCCACTTTCAAGCGCCGTCAGGGTTGGTTCATTTTGAATTCCAGCCTCAGGTCCAACTGAGCCAGCATAGTTGGCAGAATGTTGCCGTAAAAAGTTGTGTAGAACACAGCACGCCAGGATAATGTGATTCAGTTTGTACTCCGCCATATGTATGGGTGTAAGAAATAGGCGGAACCGGCTGGCCATGATTCCAAACGTGTTCTCCACCACTCTTCTGGCTCTGGCCAGCCGGTAATTAAAAACCCTCTGGTCTGGGGTGAGGGTTCTCATCGGGAATGGCCGCATAAGATGGTCCCCCAAAGCCCCAAAGCTTCATCCGCAATGAAGACGAATGGGAGTCCTTCCACATTGTCTTCTGATGACTTATATAGTGCAGAATGTGGTAATGTTAAATAGGGAATGCAGAGTGTATGGTGGTGGGTAATATGTACAGGTGAGGAGTGCGGAGAGCATGGCGGGGGGTAATATGTACAGGAGAGGAGTGCAGAGTGTATGGTGGTGGGTAATGTGTACAGGAGAGGAGTGCGGAATGTATGGCGGTGTGTAATATGTACAGGAGAGGAGTGCGGAGTGTATGGTGGTGGGTAATATGTACAGGAGAGGAGTGTGGAATGTATGGCGGTGTGTAATATGTACAGGAGAGGAGTGCGGAGTGTATGGCAGGAGGTAATATGTACAGGAGAGGAGTGCGGAGTGTATGGCTGGGGTAATATTTACAGGAGAGGAGTGCAGAGTGTATGGCGGGGGGGTAATATGTACAGGAGAGGAGTGCAGAGTGTATGGCCGGGGGTAGTTAGTGCAGAATGGAGGTAGAGGAGTGCAATACCACCTCCTGATTAAGGTTACCACTTGTTGTTCAAGCCAAACCCGAACACTTTTCTGCCGCACTGCATTTTTTTTGTAGTATACACTATATAGACAATAGGATTATAAAAGACCTTCTATACAGTTGGGTGGCTTAAAGGGGTTGTAAAGGTGCGTTTTTGATTTTCTAAATAGGTTCTAAACAGTGGGATGCACAGGAGAACAGTAGGATGGACAGGGGGACAGTGGGATGGACAGGGGGACAGTGGGATGGACAGAGGGACAGTGGGATGGACAGGGGGACTGTGGGATGGACAGGGGGACTGTGGGATGGACAGGGGAACCAGAGGATGGACAGGGGAACCGGAGGATGGACAGGGGGACCGGAGGATGGACAGGGGAACAGTGGGATGGAATGGACAGGGGGACCGTGGGATGGACAGGGGAACCGTGGGATGGACAGGGGGACCGTGGGATGGACAGGGACCATGGGATGGACAAAGGGACACTAACACATACGGACTTGTCTCTGACTGTCTCCCCGACCTCTCGGTTCTCACTTCTTCCTAGTAGGCTGTTCCCTGAAGCCTGCGCTCTCCCTGCCAGACTCTTCTTCCTCGTTGCTGTCCTGGGACGAGGCGAGCGTCCTCTCCGCGCCTCCTTTCTGCAATGTCAGTGAGAAGAGAATCCACGGGGCTGCCGCTGCTGCGCTGGAAACTACACTTCCCAGCGTGCAGCGCGGCACATGGAGCCCTCCATAGAGATGACTGGGGGAGGCGGCTTGTGTTGTGTAGCTTGTCTGAGGCTGAGCAGAGCGGACATGCTCCCTGCCCGAGCCGACCTGGCCCCAGCCCAAGCCAAGCAGATCCGCCCCCTGTCTGAGCTGTTTATTAGTGTGGCTGTGTGTCCTTATTTCATTCCGGGACACTGTATTGTCCCGGTATTAAGGTGCCCGGGACACGGGACACAAATATGAATTCAGGGACAATCCTGTTATGGAAATTTAGTTGTACGCAGAGCACACAGCCAAATCTCCTGTTTCTAATCATAATAACAATTTCGTCTAATGATATAAATGCATCTCACCTTTTGATCGTATGTCTTTCCTTCTGCCGTAGCTCATCCTCTGGTGTGTGCCTCATGCTTACAAATAGACACAACACATGCTTCTTAGATTCTCATCTCAGCAAGACTGCCCCCACAGCTCTCAGTCTGCCTCCTTTATTCAAAAGACCACAAAAGCAATCACAAACAGGAAGCCCTGGCCCCAACAGTCAATCGCTCCCTTCACAGGATATGACCTCAGCCTCACAGGATATGACCTCACAGGATGTGAGTGACCATATAAGGATTTAACAACAGAACACAAAACAACCACCAATTACTACAGGACACTATACAATATACTAAATGACGATGACTAAAGTTCCTTGTGCATGGGATATTATCTGCAGGTGTATGTCATGGCACCCCAAACATGTTGATCAGGCATACCAGGAATGACAAGAGCAAACCACCGCTAAACCAATAATGTCTTTGCAGAGTGAACGCATCCCCACCAGACGATCGTTCTGTGCATTGCACAGGGGCCCTTTGCTGGCGGACATGTCTTCTCTCCGCAAACACCTCTCTCCAAACACCAGGAAGTTTTCCACTACCTAACAGGTCTCAACCAGTGTCAGTCTGCCCCAGTCAGCTCTTTAGAGCGGGCTGCGATTGAACAGACACTGGGAGACTCTTATGACAATACATTAATATAAAATTTTCCACAACAATCCCGGGCAATACGGGACACGTGGTCACCATATCTGGAGCTGGACCTTCTGGACTCTCTGAAACTGAACCTTCTAGATCCTCTGGAACTGGACCTTCTGGATCCTCTGAAACTGGGCCTCCTGGATCCTCTGGAACTGGGCCTCCTGGATCCTCTGGAACTGGACTTTATAGACTCTCTTGAATTGGACCTTCTCGACTTCCTGGAACTGGACCTTCTCGACTCTCTGGAACTGGACCTTCTTGACTCTCTGGAAAGGGACTTTCTCAATTCTCTGGATCGGGACCTTCTCGGCTCTCTGGAACTGGACCTTTTGGATCCTCTGGAACTGGACCTTTTGGATCCTCTGGAACTGGACCTTTTGGATCCTCTGGAACTGGACCTTTTGGATGCCCTGGAACTGGACCTTCTGGATCCTCTGTGACTGGACCTTCTGGACTCTCTGTGACTGGACCTCCTTGATCCTCTGGAACTGGACCTCCCGAATCCTCTGGAACTGGATCTTCTTGACTCTCTGGAACTGGACATCCTGGACTCTCTGGAACTGGACCTTCTAGACTCTCACATATCACTAATAAAACACCAATGGAAGACTCTCTATGAAATGAGCACATTCCAATCACCAATCATCTAAAAATGATGTTAGTTTGTAAAAAATTAATCAGAACAGAATATTGTAGAGTAGAGCTTTCTTGTTTATTCTAGAAAATCGGATTACGTTATTAACACACAATAAAGAATCTAAATTAAATCTAATTTAAAAATAATGATACTTTATTCGGTTCAATAAAAAGTTAGTACCTTCAGTACAGCAAAAAAAGTTGTACAGTATATTGGCCAATAGCAACCAATAAAATGTATGGATTGGCGTATTCTATGGTGGGGTCTGTGTGACTTTATTAGCCTCTGTAAATATTCTGGGGTCCAAGAAGTGATTTTCTTTAACAGAAACATTTTATACATTCTGACTATAAGGAAGGACACATGTTCTCTGGGGGTTATTCTTGCCACACTCCCCATTTGTCTGTCTGAACATTAAAAAGGTAGTTAGTCCATGTGAATTCCCTGGTGTCGATCATGGGCACTTTTTTGACTGAAGCATTTCCCGCACTTTGAACATGAATAAGGACACTCCCCCGCATGACTTTTCTGGTGAACAACAAGTTTGCGTTTCGTAATGAAACCTTTCCCGCACTCTGAACATGAAAAAGGACGCTCACCTGTGTGAGTTCTCTGATGTATAAGAAGGTGTCCTTTCTGAATGAAACCTTTACCACAGTGCGAACACGTGAATGGACGCTCACCTGTGTGAGTTCTCTGATGTATAAGAAGGTTTCCTTTCTGATTGAAACCTTTACCACAGTGCGAACACGAGAATGGACGCTCACCTGTGTGAATTCTTTGGTGATTAACAAGTTCTACTTTCTGAATAAAACATCTCCCGCACTCTGAACATGAAAAGGGACGCTCACCCGTGTGAATTTTGTGGTGTATAAGAAGGTTTCTTTTGAGAGTAAAACATTTGCCGCACTCTGAACATGGAAAAGTACGCACACTCTTACGCCTTTTCTGGTGTGTAGGAGGCCCTCTGGTTTTTTTGGAAGAATTCCCAGACACTGTAGATGACAAGGAATTCTCTCCTGTATGAGCTCCTTCATGGTTTAAGGAAGAATCTTCAGGATTAGATGGATCTGTTGATTTATCTGTACTGTGAGATTCAAAAATAATAGTATGTGGATTATCAGAAGATTCCTCAGGATCAGAGAAATCCCATGATCTCTCTATATGATAAGTTCTATGATGTATTATTTGTGTAATGCGATTCACTCCTAGAGAACGTTGTGTGGTGGGATTTTCTTCTGCTTTATTTTCTGAAGATACATTATTCAGGACATAGTGTCCACCTGTTGGAAATCAATGTTTAAATGTTATAATAATTCTTCATGTCTTTCCATCAGAAGTCATATACAGTATGTTGGTCTAACACTCTACAGTATCTCAGAGCTCTGGCATGGAATTGGGTGCAATCATAGCATAAAATATCAATACAAACCAGATAAAGATACAGCATCTCCACTTCATTTGTTGGGAACATGACGTTATATTGAGGAATGGAGATTGAACTTTTATATAGTGTACAGCAGGGATATGCAATTAGCGGACCTCCAGCTGTTGCAGAACTACAAGTCCCATGAGGCATAGCAAGACTCTGACAGCCACAAGCATGACACCCAGAGAGAGGCATGATGGGACTTGTAGTTTTGCAACAGCCGGAGGTCCCCTAATTGCATATTCCTGGTGTACAGTATCTTCACATTTCACTTATTTAAATTCATCTTTTATACTCAGAAGAAAAAGGAAATTGTGAACATGTCTGCATTTAGTGATTATTACTTACTTCTGTTGATATAAAGAGAAGATTTCTCCTGTTCATTTTTCATGGTCATCTCCTTCATAGACTGCTGATCTCCACTCACCAACGCCTCTTCTTCTTCCTCTTTAACCTCAAGTTTGATGTCTTTTCCTAATTTATCCTGAACCCCAAAACGAAAAAATAAAATATCTGGAAAATTAAGTTCAATATTAAAAACAAATATCTATAAGAAAGTTACCTCATAGTTTAGAATAACTTTTGAGTTCTATAGCTCCGTTCTTTATACCTGATGATGGTGAGGGATGCTTTGATCTTCCTGTGTGGAATCCTGGGAATACTGAAGACTATCCGCCTCCATAGACTGCTGAGCTCCACTTACCAGCGTCTCTTCTTCTTCCTTTTTAATCTCAGCTTTAATGTCTTTCAATTCTTCTCCCTAAACCCCAAAGATGACAGAATACATTTATAAAAAGGAACAAGAAGTTATTTTGAAGAATGTGGTCTCATATGTTAGAATTCTTTTTAAATTTTAGTTGCTCACTCCCACCTACCCAATGATGGTGAGGGATGGTGTGATCTTCCTGTGTGGAATCCCGGGAATACAGAGGACGGGGACATCTCTCCGGCGGGTTCCCATTACTGGATCCATCTGTAGGAAACACACACACTGACTGAATACATCGTTTTCCATTGTTTTCCAGATCCCTCCCCAGCTCAGTTTGTCAGGAGGAGCGAGCTTGGAAGCATGGCAGCTGTGGAACAGCTTTTTGCCAGGCTGAAAGCTGAGGCGGCGTCCAAGGGACTGGGATGGCTGTAGGACAGACTGGCAGCGGCGCTGGGTGAGAGTTTCTCAGTGGCCACTTCGGCGGGGCGTGAGTCGGCGTGTGTCCGGTGGTCCAGGCCACTGGCTCGCTTCTCCTCAGATTCCCCTCTCCCCTCCCTCCCAGAGTGCAGAGACAGCAGGTCCGTGGGGGTCGGCCGATATCAGGGCCACCCGCGAAGCACGCAGAGGCGCATGGAGCTTGGGGGAAGGGGCAGCAGACGCAGACAGGCCACGGAGCGAGGAGGGATAGCGCCAGCAGCTCCAGGGTGGATGCTGGGCCTAGCAGTGAGAGAATAGCGAGCCCGGCCTCTGGCTTTGATGCAGCGGGGGGGCTTCAGCGGGTAAAAAGATCAGCAACGGCAGACGGGCACCCCAGATCCGCGGCCGGTGGCCCCCTAATGACAGAAGGGCGGAGGACAGCAGCTGGCAGTGGCCTTGCGCGGCACTGCGGGAAGGAGGACAGAGGGCCCAGAAAAGTGACCCACAAATCGGTGGGTGGATCCGGCGCAGGGAGGAGGGGTTTGGAGAACCGCGGATCCCCGGCATCCAGTGTCGCACCTGCTGGAGGGCTGTCGGTGAGTGAAGAGATGACAGTAGACCGGTCTGAAGGTGGGCTGTCGCAGTCGGATGATGAGGACATCCAACGGCGGTGGAGACGGGACCATCAGCTGGTGGGACCCCTTCCAGGCATTCCGGTAAGTTTATATGTATTACTTCACGTGTTTGGGGTACTGATGTGGGGGAGATGGGGGAGATTAGTAGTGGGGGTCAGGTCACAGCGGGGCGCAGACCGCACCACGGCGGACTCAGGGTTGCAGGCATTTTTAGTGGGTTTGAAGGAATTAGTGCACAAGTTTGAGCCAGGGGCGAGTGGTATACAGTTGCCTGCGGTGGCATGGGTGGCTCCTGGGGTCGGGGGGGCGAAAGGGGTGACAACGGGCATGGGGACTTCCCCCGGGCCTGCTATGGAGCCTGCGACGGAGGTTGCAGGGGTCGTAGGTAAGGAGGTGGCGCCTAAGACGTCAGAGGGGGCAACAGTGGAAGGGGCAAAAAACAGGACTTAGTAAGGTTGGCGGATGCTGCAAAATGCAAAGTTTATGTGTGTTTTGAGGGGCCCCTCGGAGCACACCTAAAACCTGAGGTGAAGGAGAAAATTTGGAAGGGAGAATATGTGAAGATTTTTGCGCTCCTACCGCTGGAAAAGTTCAATCTGTATAGGGTGAAGCCAGAGGATAACAAGAAAGAGGACAAAGAAAAATGGAGGCATAGGCTCATCCCTAGGACTTTCATGAATTGGCTGCAGGCCTTTGCGATAATGGCAAGCGTTATTTGGGAAAAGAACCCAGAACACTGCTCGGCACTGTTCTGCTATCTGGACGCCGTGGGAGAGGCCTACAGAGTCTACGGGAAAACAGCATGGCTGCGGTACGATGAGCAATTTAGGCAGCGGAGGGCTATAAGCCCATCCTTGAGGTGGGATCATAAGCACATCAGTTTATGGATGCGCCTTATGACGTTGGCTAGGCCGATGAGTCAGTTTTTTCGAAGGGGGGGCCGGTGGCTCATCCAACCCCGGACAATCGGCCACAAGAAAAAAAGGGGTTTGTTGGCAATTTAACGCAGATTTGGGGGGTCGTGCAAATACAAGCACGAATGTTCAGGTTGTTGGGGTGGACACCCTGTGTCCCGTTGTTTTAAACAGGTTAAAAACCGTTCTGGCAAATCTGTTAGTAAGGGGGACAACGCCGGTGATAGTGGGAAAGATGCAACCTTTCCTCGACAGGTACCCAGATAGGGAGGCAGCCCAGTTGCTGGGCCTGGGGTTTTTGGAAGGGTTTAGAATTCCATCACGGCTGGTCGATACTCCCCCTCTGTCATGCAATTTGCAGTCAGCCTTACAACATGTGGACGTGATTTCGGAGAAACTGCAGAAGGAGGTCTTGTTGGGTCGCATGGGTGGTCCTTTTCCTTTTTTGACAATACCGGATCTAGTGGTGTCACCTCTTGGGGTCGTGCCAAAGAAAGAGCCGAACAAATTTAGGCTAATTCACCATTTATCATTCCCGAAAGGGGGTTCGTTGAATGATGCCATCGACCCGGAGGTATGCGCAGTTTCCTATACGTCTTTCGATGCAGCAGTGTTCTGGGTGAGGAGGTATGGGCGGGGGCACTGATGGCAAAAGCTGACATAGAGTCGGCTTTTCGTTTGCTCCCGGTTCACCCAGACAGTTTTCGTTTGTTGGGCTGTTATTGGCAGGAAGAATACTATGTGGATCGCTGCCTGCCCATGGGGTGTTCTATATCCTGTGCATTGTTTGAACAGTTTAGTTCATTCATTGAGTGGGTGGTGCGTGACGTCGTGGGAGTAAATGCCATCATACACTACTTGGACGACTTCCTCTACATGGGCCCACCTATATCAGAAGTTTTCGCAGTCCTGTTGGCCACACTGGAGCATGTTGCTGATAAGTTTGGCATCCCTTTGGCACCGGAGAAGACAGAGCGTCCCAAGACAGTGTTGAGTTTCTTGGGCATCGTTTTAGACTCGGATGCCATGGATCGCAGGCTGCCAGAGGATAAGTTGAAGGCATTGAAAGCAGAGATTCAGGGGATCTTGGGACATTGCAAAGTGCAACTGCGAACCTTACAATCATTACTAGGTAAGCTCAAATTTGCGTGTCGCATTCTGCCCATGGGGCGGGTATTTTGCAGGCGGCTGTCTGCAAGTACTGCAGGGGTTACGTCCCCCAAGCACTATGTGCGCTTGGTGAAGGTCTCTGACCATCTCCTGTACCATGTCCTTAGTCTCTGACCATCTCCTGTACCATGTCCTTAGTCTCTGACCATCTCCTGTACCATGTTCTCAGTCTCTGACCATCTCCTGTACCATGTTCTCAGTCTCTGACCATCTCCTGTACCATGTCCTCAGTCTCTGACCATCTCCTGTACCATGTCTGCAGTCTCTGACCATCTCCTGTACCATGTCTGCAGTCTCTGACCATCTCCTGTACCATGTCTGCAGTCTCTGACCATCTCCTGTACCATGTCTGCAGTCTCTGACCATCTCCTGTACCATGTCTGCAGTCTCTGACCATCTCCTGTACCATGTCCTCAGTCTCTGACCATTTCCTGTACCATGTCTGCAGTCTCTGACCATTTCCTGTACCATGTCTGCAGTCTCTGACCATCTCCTGTACCATGTCTGCAGTCTCTGACCATCTCCTGTACCATGTCCGCAGTCTCTGACCATCTCCTGTACCATGTCCTCAGTCTCTGACCATTTCCTGTACCATGTCCTCAGTCTCTGACCATCTCCTGTACCATGTCCTCAGTCTCTGACCATCTCCTGTACCATGTCTGCAGTCTCTGACCATCTCCTGTACCATGTCCCCAGTCGCTGACCATCTCCTGTATAAAAATATTTTTAAAAACAGTTACCTTCGGTATCGGTGTTGTTTCGGTATCAGTTTCGGTTTTCAGGATCAAGGAAGATTTATTTTCGGTATCGGTTTCGGCACCAAAAAAACCCATTCGGTGCATCCCTACTAACACTCTACAGTATCTCAGAGCTCTGGCATGGAATTGGGTCCACTCATAACATCAAATATCAATACAAACCAGATAAAGATACAGCATCTCCACCTCATTTGATGGGAACATGACGTTATATTGAGGAATGGAGATGGACCTTTCATATGGTATGCAGTATCTTCACGTTGCACTTATTTAAATTCATCTTTTATACTCATAGAAGAAAAAGAAAATTGTGAACATTTCTGCATTTAGTGATTATTACTTACTTCTGTTGATATAAAGAGAAGATTCCTCCTGTTCATTTTTCATGGTCATCTCCTCCATAGACTGCTGATCTCCACTCACCAACGCCTCTTCTTCTTCCTCTTTAACCTCAAGTTTGATGTCTTTTCCTAATTTATCCTGAACCCCAAAACAAAAAAATATAATATCTGGAAAATTAAGTTCAATATTAAAAACAAATATCTATAAGAAAGTTATCTCATAGTTTAGAATAACTTTTGAGTTCTATAGCTCAGTTCTTCATACCTGATGATGGTGAGGGATGCTTTGATCTTCCTGTGTGGAATCCTGGGAATACTGAAGACTATCCGCCTCCATAGACTGCTGAGCTCCACTCACCAGCGTCTCTTCTTCTTCCTTTTTAATCTCAGCTTTGATGTCTTTCAATCCTTCACCCTAAACCCCAAAGATGACAGAATACATTTATTAAAAAGGAACAAGAAGTTATTTTGAAGAATGTGGTCTCATATGTTAGAATGCTTTTTAATATTTAGTTGCTCACTCCCACCTACCTGATGATGGTGAAGGATGGTGTGACCTTCCTGTGTGGAATCCCAGGAATACTGAGGACAGGGATATCTCTCTGGTGGGTTCCCATTACTGGATCCATCTGTTGGAAACACACACACTGACTGAATACATTGTTTTCCATACTGATCTCTCCTTTACAATAAAGTCTTCTCTTACCCGGTGATGTGAGGGGCGGCTGATTATCCATCATGACGTCCATGTAGAGATCCTTGTGTCCTTCTAAATACTCCCACTCCTCCATGGAGAAATAGACAGTGACATTCTGACAGCTTATAGGAACCTGATACACACAATGATACAGTCACCATCCAGACACATCCCTTGTCTGTTACTGGATAATGTCCCAGAATTCCCGGCACCGCTCACCTCTCCTGTCAGCAGATCAGTGATCTTGTTGGTGACTTCTAGAATCTTCTTGGCACTGGTTACCTCTTTTGTCAGACAATGAGGTGGAGGCACTGTGATGGGTGATGTCCTATGAAGGCGACTGCTGGGTGTTCATGGATCTCCAGATGTTTCCTTCACATTTTTTTAATTCTGTGTATAGAGAGAAAGTAATTATCAATGAAGACGTTGTAGAATCCTTCTCTCCTCTCTAGATAGAATAATGTTTTCATTATAGAGATAAGGATGAAGTCACGTGACCCTCCCAGAATCCTCCTCACCTCCTACTGATTTGAGAATTATTTGGACTATACCAGGATGTGAAATGTCTATACTATGACCTAAAGATTCTGTCCAAAAAAAGTTTGGACCAAACCTTGACTGTTCGGATGAACAACCGAACATTTACCCTTTCGGTGGAAGAAGGACATCATGTGCAGTATCTCACAATGTAAAGTAGTGAGTGCACAGCTTGTATAACAGTGTAAATTTGCTGTCCCCTCAAAATAACACAGCCATTAATGTCTAAACCGCTGGCAACAAAAGTGAGTACACCCCTAAGAGAAAATGTCCAAATTGGGCCCAAAGTGTCAATATTTTGTGTGGCCATCATTATTTTTCAGCATTGCCTTAACCCTCTTGGGCATGGAGTTGTCTCTGTGCTGTTTGGCATATTGTAAGCGGGATACTTTGTGGCATTTGTATAGTAATGGCTTTCTTCTGGCAACTAGATCATGCAGCCCATCGTTCTTCAAGTGCCTCCTTATTGTGCATCTTGCAACAGCCACACCACATGTTTTCAGAGAGTCCTGCAGTTATTTGTGGGTTTTTCTTTGCATCCCGAACAATTTTCCTGGCAGTTGTGGCTGAAATTTTAGTTGGTCTACCTGACCGTGGTTTGGTTTCAACAGAACCCCTCATTTTCCACTTCTTTATTAGAGTTTAAACACTGCTGATTGGCATTCTCAGTTCCTTGGATATCTTTTTTTCCTGGACCTCCCCATGTCAGCCTACTATGGATCAGCTCCGAACCCTCTGACCCCTCCAGGACCACTTCTTTTCTAGCCCATAAAAGGGCGGCTGTCTGCCCACACCAATGTTCTTTTTTTCGTCCTCGCTCCGGACGCCTTTTAAAGTTTATTTTTATTTATTATACAGCATTCCAGCCTCAAAAGAGTAAAGAAGGGACTAGACATGACAAATCGCAGAGTCGCATGCAGCTGGATAGACGCCTGTTGTCACAGCATTCCACATCTCCCTCACTCTTACCTCACTTTAGTCGCTCGGACCCAAGCCTAGAGAGGTCAAGACATCAGACGGCTCAGGACAATGTTGCAAAAGCACGCCAGGTTAAATCCTACATTAAGCACGCAGTCAAGGAAGGGTTAAAGAGTGTTTCAAGGAATCCTGCTGTATCTTCAGCATCTGCAGATTCAGTGCGTTTTAACTCTGAAGTCGATAGCGATTTGGATCCATCTGAGGCTGAGATGGTCTCAGAATCGCATACGTTTGATTTTTGCACTGGTTCCCCCCTTGGTGGAGGCTGTTCAGGATGCGATGAAGTGGCAGGAAGAATCGTCGCCTCCAAAGAAACAGCAAAGATACTACCCGTATTTAAAGAAATCGTTACCTTCCTTCCCATTTCATTTCTGAAATTAAAGAAGTAATTGACGATGAGTGGGGGGGGGCCTGAGAGGAAGCTCAATGTGTATAATGGAGTATTGAAGCTGTACCCCTTGGGACACTATGCCTAAGGTGGATGCTTCATTACGTGTATTCGCCCACCACATTACACTTCCGCTGGAGGATTCAGTCTCTTTTAGGGATCCTATGGATCGCAAAATAAACGCAGACCTAAAAAGGTTGTAACGTTTGGCCGCAGCAGCCTGCAGACCGGCGGTAGAACTCACTCCTGTGGCAGCAGCACTTGGGCTGGGTTCGCACCTGTGCATTTTGCGGATTTGCACTACTGTCCATTTATTATGGTCTCCTGTGTTCTGTGGTACGGTTCTGAAGAATGCTGGGAGTGTATGGGTGTGAATCCAGCCTTAGAGTGTGGGTAGCGGAGCTGGTGGATGGATGTTTGGATGAAAGTCTGGGAAGTGGCAGTTCTTCTCCTTTGCAGTTTTTAAGATTGCTGTAGAGTTGTGGCTGAAGTGGCTGTCGACCAGGTCAAGATGACAGCAAAGATAATGGCTCATTCCGTCACAGCCTGCAGAGACTTATGGTTGAAGCATTGGTCGGCCCATAAGGCTTCTTAGCACAGCCTGTGTTCGGTTCCATTTGACAGGAAGCTACTCTTCGGGAAGGCTAATGCCCTGTGCACACGATCGGACATTGATCGGACATTCCGACAACAAAATCCATCGGGTTTTGTGCCAAACTTGTCTTGCATACACACGGTCGCACAAGGTTGTCGGAAAATCTGATCGTTCTGAATGTGGTGACGTAAAAGTCGGGACTATAAACGAGGCAGTAGCCAATAGCTTTCATCTCTTAATTTATTCTATGCATGCGTGGCACTTTGTGCGTCGGATTTTTGTATACACAATCGGAATTTAAATGATCGGATTTTGTTGGAAAATTTTATATCATGCTCTCAAATTTTGTGTGTTGGAAATTCCGACGGAAAAAGTCAGATGGAGCCCACACATGATCGGAATTTCCGACAACACAATCCGATCGCACTTTTTCCATCGGGAAATCTGACCGTGTGTACAGGGCATTAGAATCAGCAATTCACAAGGGATCCAAAGAAGGATTCAGAGAGGCCAGGGCTTACAGACGGTTTTTCAGACAGTGGAGGGGAGCTGGTTCAACCTTCCAGAAACCTTCTAAGCCCAGGGCCAACAAAGCTCCTGGGGCTGTGTTTCCACTGCTGCTCCCCAAAGCCGCGTGGTTTACACTGCGACTTTGCTACCCTTCTGGTTCCAAGGCACGAATTGGGTCAAAGAGTATGTTCCCCTCTGTTTTTGGTCAGGCATCAGGGGGTTTCGGACCAGTTTTTTGACCTCAAAGTCCTGAATTCTTACATGAAGGTTCCACCATTCAAAATGGAGTCATTGGAAACGATTGTTTTGGTTGTGGAGTCAGACTGGATGGTTTCCATCGATCTGGCAGATGCGTATCTTCATGTCTCCATAGACGCATCTCATCATCGCTTTCTCAGGCCTTCCATGGAAGGCTCTCATTTTCATTTTTTACCTCTCCCATTCGGTCTCTGCGCGACTCCGAGAACGTTTTTAAAGCTACTGTCTGCTGTCGTTGTGACTCTCAGGGTCAAGGGAGTCCAAATATTCCATTATCTAGATGACATGCTACTTCTGGGTCCGTCAAATGAGCTCCTTCTAGTTCATGTGAATTTCACCTGCAAAACACTAGCTCATTTCGGTTGGTTGATCAACTTTCTGAAGAGCCAGATGCATCTGACCCAAATATTGGAGTATTTAGGAGTACAATTCAACATGGAATCAGGGTTGTGTTTCTCTTCCTCAGTTGTTTTTTTTTTTTGTTTGTTTTCGTTTTTTACTAGCCGTGGCCTCAGCCAGAAGAGTCTCCGAGCTGTGCGCCTTCTCATCTAAAGAACCATATTGTTTGGTGATCCCAGACAAGATAGTCCTTAGGCCGATACCGAGCTTTCTACCTAAGGTGGCCACATATTTTCGTAAGAACTGGGAGGTCATTCTCCCAGCCTTTCTGGTGGATACAGCTGATGATGAGTGGAGTAGGTTAGACCTGGTCTCTGCGTTTTCAACCTACTTGAAATGGACTAAAAGCTTTGGCAAACAAGATCAGCTGTAGGTTTTCCTAATGGGGCCTAAAAAGTGTATGCCAGCAACATCCAGAGTTGTGTCTTCCTGGTTTGTCAAGACCATGCATATTGCATAAAAAACGCTGGGCCTTCCTCCTCCTTCAGAGACCAAAGCACATTCGACGAGGGGTATGGCAGCATCCTGGGCATACGCGAAGGTCACCCCTGATGTAGTTTGCAGAGCAGCAAGCTGGAGCACGCCCAACACCTTTTATTAGGCATTATAGGCTTAATATGGCTTGTCCACCTGAGGAAACGTTTGGCTCTACGGTTATTACGGTGGCTGTTGCCCATTGAAAATTTTGAGTAGCATTGCATTGAGGGTTTGGCTTATTTATTTTTTGTCTTCCCTCCCTTCTTGATTTAGCTTGGTACATCCCATAGTAGGCTGACATGGGGAGGTCCAGTAATAAGGAAAATTGTTATCCATATTTATCGTAATTTTCCTTTTCTGGATCCTCCCCATGTCAGCCAAAGGATTCCCACCCAGTTTTTTTTTTTTGAACACTGGTGTTGGCAGACAAGCGCCCTTTTATGGGCTAGAAAAGAGGTGGTCCTGGAGGGGTCAGAGGGGGCGGAGCTGACCCATAGTAGGCTGACATGGGGAGGATCCAGGAAAGGAAAATGACGGTAAGTATGGATAACAATTTTCCTTAATATCCCTTTCCTGTTTTATACAGTTCAACTACCTTTTCCTGCAGATCCTTTGACAATTCATTTGCTTTCCCCATGACTCAGAATCCAGAAACCTCAGTGCAGCACTGGATGAAAGATGCAAGGGTCTGTCAGGAGTCCAGAAACTCGTTGACCTTTTATACACACACAGTGATTACAAGCAAACAGATCACAGGTGAGGATGGTTGCCTTTAATAGCCATTCAAACCCCTTTCTGTCAACTTGTGTGCATGTTATCTGGCTAAAATCACCAGGGTATGTAAACTTTTGAACAGGGTCATTTGGGTAGTTTCTGTTGTGATTATGATTTAAAAAGAGTAAACACAGTTGATTGATAATAAATGGCTTCAGCCAAACACTAACCATGAGTGAAAGAAAAGTTTTTGTGTTATCATTCAAATTCTCTTAAAAATGGCCAAGAAATCATAAATTCTTATGAGCACAGCTGTATATAATATAAAACTGCAGGCAGGGCACTTGACAAACCACTAGGGACAAAAGGGATGTGAAATGATTTGATACAGTAATGTAATCTGTAAGATTACAGTGTGCTGTATGTGTTATCAATTTATCACTTTGTGAATTTGAGGCCAGGGTCCGCCCCGTGCGTCGTGACGCTCGCAGGGAATGGAGCCTGGCACACAGAGGCATCGGGCAGAGGACACAGCGGGGGGACATCGCAGGATCCTGGGGAGGAGGTAAGTAACCGGCACCAGGATCCTGCAATGCAATCCCAAGGGTGGCTCTGGATTACCGCTAATGGTACCCCACAGCTATTACCCTTTTGTATGACTTGACCCTCCCTCCTAGATTGTAAGCTCTAACGAGCAAGACCCTCTGATTCCCCCCTGTAGTGAATTGTATTGTAATTGTACTGTCTACCCCAATGTTGTAAACCGCTGCGCAAACTGTCGGCGCTATATAAATCCTGTATAATAATAATAATAATGGTACTGAAATTTAACCCCGAGCCACGCTCGGGATTACCACCAGGGAGGTTAATATATGCTATAGAATGGGTTACCACCCTGCATCTATTCTTTGCCCCCTTGCTTCGCTGCACCTGGGGCAGCTGCCCCTCATGCCCACCCTTTGTCCTGGCTCTGCTGCCTGCATGCAGAATGGGGGTCAACGCCCATCTGAATGATGCCTTAAGGGGGAACCCATGCAAAAATTAAAACTGAGGAAATGCAGATCAGTCTTAGTCAACTTAGACCCCCTAAAGACCACCGATATACCCCTGCTTACATAGCCGAGACTCCCATACCTCCTCCTATTGGTCTCCCTTCCTCCATAAGTCCCCAGGTGCTGATACATCATCCTCTCCACCTGCTCTCACCCAAAGAGTAAAAGCTGACTACCAAAAACACCTGACGAAAAATAGGTGCGATCGACACCCCCTGGACCCCCCTCCCATCCCTGATTACACTTCCCAAAATGAACTTTTTTAGTGTCAGGAACATCTCACCCTGTTGCCCACCCTAGATCTTACAATGTCTAGCATCACCAACTCTTCTGTGACTATTCCCGTTCTTTTAATGTCTTGAATACCTCACTATTGTATGCTCACGCTTTACCGTTGTTTCGTTTTTTTGTATTATTTTGTTTTTGTTATAAATAAAACTTTATAAATATAAAAATACAAAAATAAAAACTGTAAAATCTTGATAAATTTTCTACCAGACCACTCAGGTAGAATTTTTATTAATACAAGATCAATAAAACACACATAATCATGTACAACTTAAAAACATAGTGAAAATCCATACAAATCACCAGTATAATGGTCCCCAAGAGGGGAAAATCACAGTGGGATTGAGGGTCATGAAAATCATCTCAACTAGTTTTGCGGTCTATTGCCGCATCGTAAGGAGAATATCTGTAATTTGATTAACAGTTTATCAGTAACTATACAAATTAGCCAAAAACAATAGTACAGTCACACATAACAATAATAACAATATATACATGGGGAAAAGAGGGCTAAGCTGCTTACCTAGGTACCCTTGCTAGTGATATAGATCAGTGCTTTTCAACATTTTTGTAGTCCATTTCCTAACAAGTCACCTCTCCTCTGGAACTTCCTGTCTTTACCCTACATCACTTCCTGTCTGTACATGACATCACTTCCTTTTTTGCGTTCCACGCTCAGGAGTGAGATCACCATCTTGTGGAGAATTTAAATACCGCAGCCTTCATTCATAAATACTGCAGCCTTCATTCATAAATACCGCAGCCTTCATTTATAAATACTGCAGTTTTCATTCATACATTAAAACTCAGCACATTTACATTTTCGGTACATTTATTATTTTTTGTCCTCCTGTACAAACTAAATAACAATAATAAAAAATAATCATTTTTTATTTTAGTGCTATTAAACACACACACTATATATAATTGTATATATACAGTGCCTTGAAAAAGTATTCATACCTCTTGAAATTTTCCACATTTTGTCATGTTACAACCAAAAACCTAAATGTATTTTATTGGGATTTTATGTGATAGACCAACACAAAGTGGCACATCATTGTGAAGTGGAAGGAAAATGATAAATGGTTTTCAATTTTTTTTTTACAAATAAATATGTGAAAAGTGTGGGGTACATTTGTATGGTGCCCCCCTGAGTCAATACTTTTGTAGAACCGCCTTTCGCTGTAATTACAGCTGTAAGTCTTTTGGGGCTGTCTCTACCAGCTTTGCACATCTAGAGAGGGACATTTTTGCCCATTCTTCTTTGCAAAATAGCTCAAACTCTGTCAGATTGGATGGAGAGCGTCTGTGAACAGCAATTTTCAAGTCTTGCCACAGAGTCTCAATTGGATTTAGGTCTGGACTTTGACTGGGCCATTCTAACACATGAATATGTTTTGATCTAAATCATTCTAAACCATTCTAAGCCATTGTAGCTCTGGCTGTATGTTTAGGGTCGTTGTCCTGCTGGAAGGTAAACCTCCGCCCCAGTCTCAAGTCTTTTGCAGACACCAACAGGTTTCCTTCTAAGATTACCCTGTATTTGGCTTCATCCATCTTCCCATCAACTCTGACCAGCTTCCCTGTCCCTGCTGAAGAAAAGCATATCCACAACATGATGCTGCCACCACCATCTTTTATGGTGGGGATGGTGTGTTCAGGGTGATGTGCAGTGTTAGTTTCCCCCACGCATAGCGTTTTGCTTTTAAGCCAAAGTTAAATCTTGGTCTCATATGACAAGAGCACCTTCTTCCACATGTTTGCTGTGTCCCCCACGTGGCTTCTCACAAACTGCAAATGGGACTTCTTATGGCTTTCTTCTTCCATAAAGGCCAGATTTGTGGAGTGCACAAATAATAGTTGTCCTGTGGACAGATTCTCACACCTGAGCTGTGAATCTCTGCAGCTCTTCCAGAGTTACCATGGACCTCTTGGCTGCTTCTCTAATTAATGCTTAATCCTTGCCCAGCCTGTCAGTTTAGGTGGACGGCCATGTCTTGGTAGCTTTGCAGTTGTGCCATACTCTTTCCATTTTCAGATGATGGGTTGAACAGTGCTCCGTGAGATGTAGGGATGGGCCGAACACTCCCCGGTTTGGTTCGCATCCAGAACATGCGAACGGACCAAAAGTTTGCACGAACTTTCGAACACCGTTAAAGTCTATGGGACTCGAACGTGGGAAATCAAAAGTGCAAATTTTAAGGCCTAATATGCAAGTTAATGTCCTAAAAAGGGTTTGAGGACTCAGGTACTGCCCCAGGGGACATGTAGCAATGAAAAAAAAAGTTTTAAAAACGGATGTTTTTGGGACCAGTGATTTTAATGATGCTTAAAGTGAAAAAATAAAAGTGAAATATTCCTTTAAATATCGTACCTGAAGGGTGTCTATAGTATGCCTGTAAAGTGGCGCGTGTTTCCCGTGCTTAGAACAGTCCCTGCACAAAATGACCTTTCTAAAAGAATAAAAGTCATTTAAAACTGCTTGCGACTTTAATGTAATGTCGGGTCCCGGCAATATGGATGAAAATCAGTGAGACAAACGGCATGGGTGCCCCCCCCAGCCCATTAACCAGGTCCTTTGGGTCTTGTATGGATATTAAGGGGAACCCCGCACCCAAATTAAAAAAAGATAAGGCGTTGAGCCCCCAGGCCCTATATACTCTGAACAACAGTATACAGGCGGTGCAAACAAGACAGGGACTGTAGGTTTGTTCTTATGTAGAATCTGTTTGTAATTTGGAACAGCTACATTTTGTAAGTGTAGCTCCAGCCAAAAAATCTATTTTAAAGCTTTTTGGAAAACATAGGGAAGGGTTATCACCCCTGTAACATTTGTTTTGCTGTCTGTGCCCCTGTTCAGAAGATTTCACCTCACTTTCTGTCCCAATGACAATTGGATTTTGAAAATTTGGGGTTTTTAAGGGTAACAAGGATTGGTGATAAATCAGTGGAGGAGACACCCTTTTCCCATATTAACTCTTACAGGAGAGAATTTCCCTTCCTAGGGGTCAATTTCCTCTCACTTCCTGTTGTCTCCCTCCGTTTGTAAGTAGGGGTCGTTTGTAAGTTGGATTTTTGAAAATAGGGTACTGCCTGTACATACTATACGGCCTGCCCTATATACTCTGTTGTGAAATATTATATCAAGAATTGTAATTACACGCCTCCTGTTGAACAGTGTCAGAAAAATTGTCCTTAGGCAGTGGTGGTGGTGCCACAACACTGCAGCCCCTCACAGATACTCCTGTTGAGCGCAGGAACGAGCCCTGCTGTTAAATATTTGATCAAAAATTGTAATTACATGCCCCTGTTTAGGGGCAGAAAAATTGGGCCTTAGCCACTGGTGGTGGTGCCCAGTACCAAAAATGTTCTTAGAAGCTATCAACATGAACACTCACTCAGCATCAGCATAGGCATTCTTGAAGGGATCTCACATTCATAAAAAAATTAATCAGTTACATCAGCATCAGGTGCTTGGTAGCTGGTGATCCAAGACTGATTCATTTTTATGAAGGTGAGCTGATCAACCGAGTCGGTGGACAGGCGCACTCTGTGATCGGTTACAAAGCCTCCAGCAGCATTGGATGTTCGTTCCGAAAGAAAGAAAGAACATTGGATGCAGGAAAGTGCAGTAGCTCAATTGCATACTGTGCAAGCTCTGGCCAGTGAACCATCCTCAAGACCCAGTAACCCAGTGAATTTTCAGTTGGAAAGGTCTCCAAGTCTGATCTTGCCCCTAGGTTTTCCTGCACCATGTACAACAGATGCTGGCGATGGTTGCTTGAACCGATCAGACCTTGGGGCTGCGGACTAAAAAATTGTCTGAATGCATCGGTCAGACGGCCACCTTCTCCACTGTTTCTTCTGTGACTGACCGAAGCCTCAGCAACACATTGTCCAGGAGTACCATGAAATTGTAACCTCCCAGGCTCTGGAAACGCATTGGACAAACCTTTTTGCAAGGCCTCCCGAAGATGTTTCATCCTCTGCTCCCTCTGCGATGGCTGGATAAGTTCCGCCACCTTACCCTTGTAACGTGGATCAAGAAGGGTTGCTAGCCAGTACTGATCCCTCTCCTTGATACCATGAATCCGAGGGTCCTTTCGCAGGCTTTGCAGGATCAGGGAGCCATGCAGCGTAGATTTGCTGAGGCATTCGGTCCGGAGTCCTCTGGGTTACTAAGGACGACCTGATCCGCAGCCACCTTCTGCCAGCCACGTACAAGTCCATGGGTTTCCGGGGACTGAAAACGATCCCTTGAAGACTGCTGCTGATGCTGAGTGCCAGGCTCTACCTCCATGCTGACACAATCCTCCTACTCTTCCTGTGATAGGCGGGCCTGCAGGAATACTGTCTGGATAAAGGGGGCCTTGAGAGGTAAGGAAGTCCTCCTCTTCCTCCCTCTGTTCTGCCTCAAGTGCCCTGTCCATTATTCCACATAGCGTGTGCTCCAACAGGTAGACAAGAGGGACAGTATCACTGATGCATGCACTGTCACTGCTCACCATCCTCGTGGCCTCCTCAAATGGTAACAGGACAGTGCATGCATCCTTGATCATGAGCCACTGGCGTGGCAAAAACAAAGCCAAGCTCCCCTGACCCCTTGATCATGATCCACTGGCGTGGCAAAAAAAAGCCAAGCTACCCTGACCCTGTCCTGGTGCAATACTCACACAGGTAGTCATTGATGGCCCTTTGCTGCGTGTGCAGCCGCTGCAGCATTGCCAACATTGAGTTCCACCTGGTGGGCATGACGCAGATGAGGCGGTTCTTGGGCAGGTTGCATTCCTTTTGGAGGTCAGCCAGCCGAGCACTGGCATTATATGACCGGTGGAAATGCCCACAGACTTTCCTGGCCTGCCTCAGGAGATCCTGTAAGCTGGGTACCTGCACAAGAACCACTGCACCACCAAATTAAGGACTTGAGCCAAACAGGGAACATGGGTGAAGTGTCCCTGTCGGAGAGCGGAGAGGTGGTTGGTGCCATTGTTGCAACCCACCATTCCTGGCTGAAGCTTGCGTGGTTTCAACCACCTTTGAGCCTGTCCCTGCAGAGCTGACAGAATCTCTGCCCCAGTGTGGCTCCTGTCCCCTAAACAGACCAACTCAAGCACTGTAACGAGCCCCTGCTTGCTCGGTTCCACTCTCCCGACACTCCTCTGCGGCTATTGAATCAGATTGCAGATTGCAACATCTGATGGTTCAGTCATCCGATGCTCCGGGATTTGAGCTACAGCTATGTGCCGTTCAAATCCAGTTGTGATAGCTCAGAACAAACACCAGGCAGGCTGTATGTAAGTTCAACCAGGAATCTCTTTTATTGAAAGGAATACAGGCTCTTTTATACAGTAAAAGAGGAGGTGCATACCTCCTGCTCATATTACTCTGAACATACACCTGTGACCAGAAACCTAATTAACATGGGCTAATTAACTAATCCCTTTAGACAGCCTAGATGACTCAGTCATGACCTTTATGCCAGACTGGCCGTCTTGTGGGTCAGAAAACACAATCAACATTATCACAAATCAACACAGAACTCTTCTTCACACAATAGCAGGGTTAATTAACACAAACAACAATGGGGATCTAATGACTCTTAGATCCCATACTAGACTTATTTACAATAAACACATTCTAGCAGGCAACAGACAGACAGGTGGCTGGAATTGACATCAGCATCTCCTAACAGTATTTGTCCCAGCATTATGAATCAGCCACTATTTCTAATATGGCAAATCCAGGGTCCCCAGAGTCTGTGTCTCTTGGGGGGATATGGACCTGAATCCAAAGTAACACCACCTCAAGGGTCCTCAGGCATACAGCTCACAAAGAGCACCATTCCCCCATATGCCAGGGCGCACGATCGATGGGCAAGAGGCTAACATTTAGTCCCCTCCAAAAGTCTCTCTCCTAGCTAGGTCTGTCACAAGCACCGCATGGCATCTTTTTGCCTGAGTGCTTGCGTAGCCCCTAGAACGCCTGCGGAGCACCGCTGGTTCCGAGGACAAATCTGCACAGGAAGAGGCCATTGAGGAAGAAGAAGAGGAGGGGGTGGAGGAGAGAGGTGTGGCAGAATCACCACTAGCAGCATTTTGGAGGCGTGGTGGTGGAACAAGCTCCAACAATACTGCACCCTGTCCTGCATCCTTCCCAGCTGCCAGCAGGGTTACCCAGTGCGCCATGAAAGAAAGGTAACGTCCCTGTCCATGCCTGCTGGACCATGAGTCAGCGGTAATATGCACCTTACCGCTGACCGCCCTATCCAATGAGGCCAAGACATTGCCTTTCACATGTCGGTAGAGAGCCGGAATGGCCTTCCCGAGAAAAAAATTGGCATTTGGGAACCTGCCACTGAGGTACCGCACATTTCCACAAATTCTAGAAAGGGGGCAGAGTCTACCAGCTGAAAAGGCAGCAGTTGGAGTGCTAGCAATTTAGCCAAACTAGCATTCAGCCACTGAGCATGTGGTTGGCTGGGACTGAATTTCTTTCGCCGGTTTAGCAACTAGGGTGGGGAAATTTGCCTGCTACAATCGGATGTTGGTGTACCACTAGCAGATTGCCCGGAAGTACTTGGGACACCTAATTCTACACCTTCATTCCTCTCAGTGCAGGTCTCTGAGAGGACTGAAGTTAAAGTGGGGTTGGAGATCCCAGCTGATGAGGGGCAAGGAGAGGTCTGCCTTGTTCTTTGGTGTGGGTCTTTTAAGTACTGTTGCCAATGGACTGCATGGCAGCTCGACATATGTCTGGTCAAGCATGTGGTGCCCAAACGGCTGCTGTTTTGGCCATGCTTGATACGCTTCAGACATATGTTGCAAACAGCAACGGTGTGAACTGCTGCACACGTCTAAAAAAAGGCCCACACCAAAGAACTTTTGGAAAAACGTGTGGAGTCAGCAGCGCCCTGCACATGCAGAGCTCTGCGGTGTGATGCATTCGGTTGCCTGCCCTTAAGCTGGCCCCTGGAGGGCATCCTGCCTCGTTGGAGATATGCCTCCTCCTCCTCTGCTCTTCTATCCGGCACCCACGTAGAGTCAGTGACCTCATCATCCCCTCCCTCCTCGCCACTGAAGCAAACCTGGCAGTATGCTGCAGCTGGGGGAACATGACTGCCAGTTTCTTGTCCTTCTTGGGCACCCCCTCTCTCTGGGTTCACGGTACTGCCTTCATCCTCAACCTGGATACCATCATCAGAGCCCTCAAAACGCTGCGCATCCTCCTGCAGCATGTACCCTACACTGTGGTCGAACAGTTCGGGGGACTCCTCAGGGCATGATGGTGGGGCTAGGGAAGAAATGACTGATGACATTGAGCCGATGGAAGAGGCCGCTTTGGCAGCTGCATTGGCAGACAAAGTACCCTGAGCCTGGGTGACAGAGGATGAGGAGGGCTTGGTCATCTACTCTATCAACTCTTCTGCATGTTGTGGCTCAACACGGCCAGCTGCCGAAAAAAGGACAAGCCTGGCATAGATTAAGCAAGGTGTTGGAAATGTTCCTCAGAGATTTTGGTCCATAGTGACATGATAGCATCACACAGTTGCTGCAGATTTGTCGGCTGCACATCCATGATGCCAATCTCCCGTTCCACCACATTCCAAAGGTGTTCTATTGGATGAGATCTGGTGAGTGTGGAGGCCATTGGAGTACAATGACCTGATTTGCACTTTGTGACATGGTGCATTGTCCTGCTGGAAGGAGCCATCAGAAGATGGGTACACTGTAGTTATAGAGGGATGGACATGGTCAGCAACAATACTCAGGTAGGCCGTGGTGTCTAAACGATGCTCAATTGGTACTAAGGGGCCCAAAGTGTGCCAAGAAAAAAATATCCCCCACACCATTACACCACCAGCCTGAACTGTTGATACAAGGCAGGATGGATCCACGCTTTCATGTTGTTTAAGCCAAATTTTGACCCTACCATCAGAATGTCCCGAGCAGTGGCGGTGCGTCCATTAAGGGTGCACGGGCGCCGCCCCTTCTGTCATGCCACCCCCCCACTATGACTAATGGATAGATTCATGCATTCACGCCTCCACCCCCTATTCAGGTGTCCGGCCCCTTTTCGGACGCTGGGCGCCTGAATTACAGCAGCGGGGGTGTATTTTTGAAGCACATGATTAGAGCCATAGGCTTGAAAAAAGGTGAACTCAAGGTCCACCCAAGTGTTTTAGAAAAGCGAATGAATATTTGCTTTTCTAACACTGAACCGCTCTCCACCTATCAGGTAGCGAGGGTCTGATACCTGTCACCTGATTGGCTGAAAGGACAGGTGCTGCGATTGGACACCTATCAGGAGGAGGGGGGGAGACACATGGAGGACACAGCTCGATGCTGCAAGGTCCCACAGCTCGCCGCCGTCACCCGCTGCCTGACCCGCCACCGAGATAGGGTAAGTGCTAGGCAGACAGTGAGCGGGCAGGGGGGGTCACAGTGGCAGCATTTGATGGGCACAGTGGCAGCATTTGATGGGGCACAGTGGCAGCAGTTTATGATGTGGAACAGTGGCAGCATTTGATGGGCACAGTGGCTGCTATTGATGGGCACAGTGGCTGCGTTTGATAGGCACAGTGGCTGCATTTGATGGGTACAGTGGCTGCTACTGATGTGCACAGTGGCTGCAATTGATGAGCACAGTGGCTGCAATTGATGTTTTTTTTT
The DNA here is from genome assembly GCF_042186555.1 of Aquarana catesbeiana. Taxonomy (NCBI): domain Eukaryota; kingdom Metazoa; phylum Chordata; class Amphibia; order Anura; family Ranidae; genus Aquarana; species Aquarana catesbeiana. The sequence continues at coordinate 307,691,964 of NC_133331.1, forward strand.
CAGAATTTTTCAGTTTGTTTGTGCCCCCCAAAAATTTTTGAGCACCAGCCACCACTGGTAAAGATATATAAGTGTAGCGCTAAACTGATTAAATTGGTAAATATCAACTAACAACCTTGTAGGGTGAATAGTGAAATATCAGTAAATCAATCCGAATGTACAGACCATAAAAACTAATAATCTAAACAAAAGTACACATAAATATCACATACTGTATGACATGTGCCTGATAAACTAAAAATAAAAAACATATATATGAAAAAGTCTGTGAAAATTCTGTATAGTCCACAGTGTGTATTGAAGAAAGAAAGGATCCAATTCACCACAAAGGTGTCAAAGTGCAAATGGATAATACTGGAAGCATCAGTGCAGTAAAGCCCCCACCAAAGCAGATATGAGCTTACCAGATGGTTTGAACTCAAAAGAACATATGTTCTATGAGTCAAACAGTCTTGTATATTAAACTGGCAACCAGGATGGACTCTTGAGGATCCTCTGCGGTTAAAACCCAGGGCGTCCCGACCCTCTATAGGAACTTGGTCTCCATACAGGGGTAATTGCACATCAAATAGGTATGTGGAACATGGAAAAAAGGGAACCACATAGCGTAATTCTGTATAAACAGATGGTTTGAACTCAAAAGAACGTATGTTCTATGAGTCAAACAGGCTTGTATATTAAACTGGCAACCAGGATGGAATCTTGAGGATCCTCTGCGGTTAAAACCCAGGGCGTCCCGACCCTCTATAGGAACTTGGTCTGAGGACCAGCCACAAGTGTACATTACACAGAGAATAGATCCCAATGAGCAGAGGGTGAGTCCTTGGAGCGCTCAGGTTCTGTATGAGAAGTCTATGCGATGTCATGGTCCAGAAACTCATCAGACCACGGAACATTTTTCCAATCCTCTATTGTCCAATTTTGTTGAGCCTCAGTTTCCTGTTCTTAGCTGACAGGAGTGCCACCCAGTGTGCTCTTCTGCTGCTGTAGCCCATCCGCTTTAAGGTTCAATCTGTTGTGCATTCAGAGATGGTATTCTGCATACTTTGGTTGTAATGAGTGTATTGCCGCGTACACACGGTTGGACTTTCCAACGGGAAGTGTTCGATGTGAGTATGTTGTTGGAAAGTCCGACCGTGTGTATGCTCCATCGAACATTTGCTGTCGGAATTTCAGAGCAGGTTCTCAAATTTTCCGCCAGCTTCACTTTGTTGTCGGAAATTCCGATGGTGTGTACACAAGTCGCACAAAAGTTGACGCATGCTCGGAATCAAGCAGAAGAGCAACACTGGCTATTGAACTTCCTTTTTCTTGGCTTGTCATACGTCTTGTACGTCACCGTGTTCCCACATTCTGAATTTTGGGCCAACACTTGTGTGACTGTGTGTATGCAAGACAAGTTTGAGCCAACATCCTTCGAAAAAAAAATACACGGTTTTGTTGTTGGAAAGTCCGATTGTGTGTACGGGGCGTTTGAGCTACTATTGCCTTTCTATCATCCTGAACCAGTCTGCCCATTCTCCTCTGACATCAACATGACATTTTCCTCCACACAACTGCCCCTCGCTGGATATTTTCTGTTTTTTAGACCATTCTCTGTAAACCCGAGAGATGGTTGTGTGTGAAAATCCCAGTAGATCGGCAGTTTTTAAAATACTCAGACCAGCCTGTTTGCAACCAACAACCATGCCACATTCAAAGTCACTTAAATCCCCTTTCTGCCCCATTCTGATGTTCAGTTTAAACTTCAGAGATTTGTCTTCACCACATCTAGATGCCTAAATGCATTAGGTTGCAGCCATGTGATTAGCTGAATAACAATTTGTGTTACCAAGCAATTGAACCGGTGTACCTAATAAAGTGGCCGGTGAGTGTATATACATCTCTATATGATCTTATTAGGCACTATAACTGGATCGTCAGACACATCGAGGACTACAATTGGCCTCTACGATTGAGCTCCTATTGGACAAAACATGTTAAAAGGAGATTCTCCAATGGGTTGGAGACAAAGCTGAAGCCATTTTTTACTAAGAGGCACTCACTATATGCTGAGGTAGTGTGCGGAGAGGCACTATCTTGTTGTAGGCCTCAATGTGTCTAACAAGCCAGTAATCAACCTGACCAGCACCTGCAAACACTGTGGCCGATTGGCTGGGATAAGCGATTGGGGTATTCAAGCAGTATAAATTTAATTTGGTTTTTGGTCTTCTACAACTGGATGTTATTGGAGACTTCTATATCTGTTCTTGTTTGCTCTTCTTTTCCTTCGGTAGAGCAGACCTCAAGCCGGTCTTGCTGTTTGTCCCAGGTTCTTTTCCCTAAAGGTGCACGGCAGCCAGGCACAGAGCAGTTTCTCTGTCTCTTCATTCAGTAACCAGGCAGAAGGCTTTTTTTGGGGGGTTTATAGGTTGAAGAACTGGGATGGGGAATGGGGTGAACCTTAGGATATTCCAGAACTAGTGCAACTTGAACACTCTCTAGTAGAACTAACTTCTTCAAGGCAGGCCTCTATTAAAAGAGGATGTGGGCATACAGCGATCGCGGGCCACCAGTGAACATCATGTGGTTGGGCCACTCATGCCCGCTATCCTGCTTTAACGGACTGACGTACAGGTACGTCAGTTCACGCAGGAGAGCCGACCTGCCTCAGTATATCTGCGTGAGCAAGTCAGCAAGTGAGATCTTTCTTTCAGGATTGTATTGTCTACCTCTTTTATCCATTCCCTATGTGTCGGTGGATTTATTGCTAGCCATTTTCTCGCTATTAACTTAACAAACACCTAATTATTGCCATATGTTTGTTATTTCCAATATTTTAATTTCTTATACATCCCAAGATACATATCACTGGAAACAGCTCAAAGTTGACACCAAAAACCAAGTCTATGGTGTCAACAACCTCCCTCTAATATCTATGCATCTTTGGACATCTCTACATCATATGGATGAGATCTCCCCTCAGATCCCCCTGAGATCCCCACACCTTGGACATCTAACATCGGGTCTCCGCCCAAATAAGAATCGCTTTCGGGGGGGTTGTAATACCTTCTGTGAAATAGTAACAAATGGGAAGTTCTTTGCGATGGGGATAACGATACCAATGGTCCAGTATCTAATATGTATCTCCATTGTTCCTCTGTTATATCTCCCAATTCTTCTACCCATCGATGTTTACAAGGGAGTTGGCCTTTCCCATTTATCGCTCCTTCACATATCTTTTCATATATTTCCGACATCAATCCTTTTGTCAGGTTTGCATCGGTTACTTTACGAAGAATAGTAATCTCACTCCACTGAAGCAGTTTCCCTCTAAATTGTTTGTCCAAATCATGCCTACTTTGTAGATATCTATAGAAAGACTGTTTTGGTATACCATATTCCTCTCTAAGCTCCTAAAAAGATTTAAAGGTTGTCTCTCTATATAATTGGATTAATCGCACCAAACCACACCTTTCCCATTCTCTACTCCTCTCTATATTTTCAACCTCTTGTATATATTTATTATCCCATATGGGTGACAAATCTTCTCCCTCAAAAGAAATGACCTCTATCTTGGTAGTTGTTGACTGTCTCACTAAGATGGCTCTTTTTTTACCAGTTAAGGGGTACCCACTGCTGAACCAACTGTGGAAGTGATGGCTTGGGAAATTTTTAAACTCCCAAGAGGAGAACAGTTTATTTCAAAATTGTGGAAAAGTTTTTGCTCAAATTAAGGTGTAACAATTAATCTGTCTTCTGCTTTTCATCCTCAGTCTAATGGTCAGATTGAGAAGACCAATCAAACAATAGAGCAGTACATTCAATGTTTTGTCAGTTAATTTCAGGATGATTGGGTGGACTACCTTCCTACAGCAGAACTTGCTTATAACAATTCTAAACATAGCTCCACTTCTTAAAGTCCTTTTTTCTTTAACACTGGATACCAATCAGTTTTTATTCCTGATCTCCCTATCTAAACTTACTTTGAAACAAAGCCCTCCAGCGGCGAACTGTCACTGCTGCAGAGGCTTTCATCTTCACCTGCTCTTTCTTCCAGGTTTGCAGGCTGTGGCCAGAAGGTCTCAACCAGGGGTCAGAGCCCCAGCCAGCAGGTCTTGTTCCAGGAGTCAGGTCAGCTCCTATCAGGGTATCAGGAGAACAGCTATCCAGAGTAGGGATGGGCCGAACACCCTCCGGTTTGGTTTGCACCAAAACTTGCGAACGGACGGAAACTTCGCACGAAGGTTAGAACCCCATTGAAGTCCATGGGAATCGAACGTTCGAAATCAAAAGTGCTAATTTTAAAGGCTAATTTGCATGGTATTGTCCTAAAAAGGGTTTGGGAACCCGGGTCCTGCCCCAGGGGACATGTATCAATGCAAAGAAAAGTTTTAAAAATGGCCATTTTTTTGGGAGCAGTGATATTAATGATGCTTAAAGTGAAAAAAAAAGTGAAATATTACTTTAAATATTGTACCTGGGAGGTGTCTATAGTATGCCTGTAAAGTGGCGCATGTTTCCCGTGCTTAGAACAGTCCCTGCACAAAATTACGTTTTTAAAGGAATAAAAGTCATTAAAAACTGCTTAAGGCTTTAATGTAATGTCGGGTCCCGGCAATATGGATGAAAATCAGTGAGACAAACGACATGGGTATCCCCCCAGTCCATTACCAGGCCCTTTGGGTCTTGTATGGATATTAAGGGGAACCCCGCACCCAAATTAAAAAAAGGAAAGGCGTGGGGCCCCTAGGCCCTATATACTCTGAACAGCAGTATACAGGCGGTGCAAACAAGACAGGGACTGTAGGTTTGTTGTTAAGTAGAATCTGTTTGTAATTTTGAACTGGTACATTTTTAAAGTATTTAGCTCCAGCCAAAAAAAAACAATTTTAAGCTTTTTGGAAAACATAGGGAAGGGTTATCACTCCTGTGACATTTGTTTTGCTGTCTGTGCTCCTCTTCAGAAGATTTCACCTCACTTTCTGTCCCAATGACAAATGTTTTTTGAAAATCTGGGGGTTTTAGTGAAACAAGGATTGGTGATAAAGCATCAGTGGAAAGGAGAAATGTTTTTCCCATATTAACACTTACAGGAGAGAATTTCCCTTCCTAGGGGTAGATTTCATCTCACTTCCTGTTGTCTCCATCCGTTTGCAAGTAGGAATCATTTGTAAGTTGGATGTTTGAAAGTAGGGACCTGCCCGATATACTCTGCAGAAATTGAGGCCTTAGGTGTTGGTGTTGCCACAACACTGTAAGCCCTCACAAGGCCCTGCTGTGAAATATTAGATCAAGAATTGTAATTACATGTCCCTGTTGAACAGGGGCAGAAAAATTGGGCCTTAGGCACTGGTGCCACAACACTGCAACCCCTCACAGATACTCTAGTTGGAGTGCAGGAATGAGCCCTGCTGCAAAGTATTGCATCAAAAATTGTAATTACACACTCCTGTTAAACAGGGGCAGAAAAATTGGGCCTTAGCCACTGGTGGCGGCACCCAGAACCAAAAATATTCTTACAAGCTATCAGCATGATCATTGAGGAGGAAGAAGATAGTCACTCAGCATAACAGGATAGTCACTCAGCATCAGCATAGGGAGTCTTGAAGGAATCTGACATTTCAAAAAAAATTATTCGGTTACATCAGCATCAGGTGCTTGGTATCTGGTGGTGATCCAAGGCTGATTGATTTTATGAAGGTCAGTCGATTGACCGAATCGGTGGACAGGCGCACCCTGTGATCGGTTACAAAGCCTCCAGCAGCACTGAATGTGAGTTCCGAAAGAACGCTGGATTCAGGACAGGCCAGTAGCTCAATCGCATACTGTGCAAGCTCTGGCCAGTGATCTATCCCCAAGACACAGTAACCCAGAGGATTTTCGGTGGGAAAGGTGTCCAAGTCAGATCTTGCCCCTAGGTATTCCTGCACCATGTAAAACAGACGCTGGCGATAGTTGCTGGAACCGATCATACCTTGGGGCTGCAGACTAAAAAACTGTCTGAACGCATCGGTCAGACGGCCACCTTCTCCACCGCTCCTTCTTTGACTGACCGAACCCTCAGCAACACGTTGTCCAGGAACAGAAGTTTGTAACCTCCCAGTCTCTGGGAACGCGTTTCACAGACCTTTCTGCAAGGTCTCCCGAAGATGTTTAATCCTCTGCTCTCTCTGCGACAGCAAGATAAGGTCCGCAACCTTACCCTTGTAACATGGATCAAGAAGGGTTGCCAGCCAGTAACGATCCCTCTCCTTGATACCACTAATATGAGAATCCTTCTGCAGGTTTTGCAGGATCAGGGAGGCCATGCAGCGTAGGTTTGCTGAGGCATTCGGTCCGGAGTCCTCTGGGTCACTAAGGACGACATGATCCGCAGCCACCTCCTCCCAGCCATGTACAAGTCCATGGGTTTTCTGCTGATGCTGAGTGCCAGGCTCCACCTCCATGCTGACACAATCCTACTCCTCCTCTTCCTGTGTGATCGCGGCAGGCACGCAGGATTACTGTCTAGATAAAGGGGGCCTTGAGAGTTAAGGAAGTCCTCCTCTTTCTGCCTCTGTTCTGCCTCAAATGCCCTGTCCATTATTCCATGCAGCATGTGCTCCAACAGGTGGACAAGAGGGGCTGGTTAAATTCCTTTTGGAGGTCAGCCAGCCGAGCACTGGCATTATATGACCTGCGGAAATGCACACAGACCTTCCTGGCCTGCCTCAGGACATCCTGTAACCCCGGGTACCTGCCCAAGTACCACTGCACCACCAAGTGAGCCAAACAGGGCACATGGGTCAGTTGTCCCTGTCAGAGGGTGGAGAGGAGGTTGGTGCCATTGTCGCAAACCACCATTCCTGGCTTAAGCTGGCGTGGCGTCAACCACCTCTGAACCTGCCCCTGCAGAGCTGACAATCTCTTCCCCAGTGTGGCTCCTGTCCCCCAAGCACACCAGCTCAAGCACCGCATGGCATCTTTTGGCCTGCGTACTTGCGTAGCCCCTTGAATGCCTACGGAGCACTGCTGGTTCAGAGGACAAAGCACAGGAAGAGGCCATGGAGGAAGAAGAAGAGGAGGGGGTGGAGGAGAGAGGTGTGTTAGAATCACCAGTAGTAGCATTTTGGAGGCGTGGGGGCAGAACAACCTCCAACATTACTGTACCTTGTCCTGCATCCTTCCCAGCCGCCAACAGAGTCACCCAATGCGCCGTGAAACTTAGGTAACGTACCTGTCCATGCCTGCTGGACCATGAGTCAGCGGTAATATGCACCTTACCGCTGACTGCCCTGTCCAGCGAGGCCAAGACATTGCCTTCCACATGCCGGTAGAGAGCCGGAATCACCTTCCATGAGAAAAAGTGGCGTTTTGGAACCTGCCACTGAGGAACCGCACATTCCACAAACTCACGGAAAGGGGCAGAGTCTACCAACTGAAAAGGTAGCAGTTGAAGTGCTAGCAATTTTGCCAAGCTAGCATTCAACCGCTGGGCTTGTGGATGGCTGGGAGCGAACTTCTTTCTGCGTTGCAGCAGCTGGGGCAGGGAAATTTGCCTGGTACAATCCGATGTCGGTGTACCGATAGCAGATTGCCCGCAAGTACTTGGCTGTGACACAACTAATTCTACACCTTCATTCCTCTCAGTGCAGGTCTCAGAGAGGACTGAAGCTATAGTGGGGTTGGAGATCTCAGCTGATGAGGAGCAAGGAGAGCTCCTCTTTGTTCTTTGGTGTGGGTCTTTTAGGTACGCTTGCCAATGAACTGCATGGCAGGTCAACATATGTCTGGTCAAGCATGTGGTGCCCAAGCAGGAGATGTTTTGGCCATGCGAGATACGCTTGAGACATATGTTGCAAATAGCAGTGGTGCGATCTGATGCACTTGTCTCAAAAAAGGCCCACACCAAAGAACTTTTGGAATAACGCGCAGAGACAGCAGCACCCTGCACATGCGGAGCTCTGCGGTGTGATGCAGTCAGTGTGCTGCCCTTAAGCTAGCCCCTGGAGGGCATCATGCCTCGTTGGTGATGTGCCTCCTCCTCCCTCTCTCTCCTATCAGGCACCCACGTGGAGTCAGTGACCTCATCATCCCCTCCCTCCTCGTCACTGGAGCAAACCTGGCAGTATGCTGCAGCAGGGGGAACATGGCTGCCAGATTGCTGTGCTTCTTGGCCCCCCCCTCTGTCTGGGCTCACGCTACTGCCTCCCTCTAGCTGAGTACCATCATCATAGCCTTCAAAACGCTGGGCACCCTCCTGGAGCATGTACCAAACACTGTTGTCAAACAGTTCGGGGGACCCCTCAGGAGGACATGGTGGGGCTAGGGAAGGAGTGACTGATGCCATTGAGCCGAGGGAAGAGGCCGCATTGGCAGCTGCTTTGCCAGACAAAGTACCCTGAGCCTGGGTGAGAGAGGATGAGGAGGATGAGGGCGGCTTGGTCATCCACTCGACCAAGTCTTCCGCATGTTGCGGCTCAACACGGCCAGCTGCCGAAAAAAAGGCCAAGCGTGTCCCACGGCCACGTGCTGATGAGGATGCACCGTGTCCACGACCAGCACTGTTGCCTCTAGACACAGAGCATGCTTGCCCTCTTTTATTGGCTTGTGGCTGTCTGCCTCTCCTTGTTGGCCTTCCAGACATACTATTGGCCTGCAGTGAGATGTAGCTGCACAAAACTGGGATGTGTGTGTATATATATATATCGATTATACTGCAGCTAGCAGAATCAACTGCCTGTGCTATTAATAGGATCAGAAAAAGCACACAAGCACTTGGCTTCAGGTAGCTATACTGTAGGTGCAACTGTGCAGGGTTACACAGTACACTAACTGTAAATACTTCAAGAGCCTGCCTGTGCTATTAATAGGATCAGAGGAAGCAGACAAGCACCTGGCTTCAGGTAGCTATACTGTAGGTGCAACTGTGCAGGTTACACAGTACACTAACTGGAAATACTTCAAGAGCCTGCCTGTGATATTAATAGGATCAGAAGAAGCACACAAGCACCTGGCTTCAGGTAGCTATACTGTAGGTGCAACTGTGCAGGGTACACAGTACACTAACTGGAAATACTGTAGAAACACCTGCCTGCCTGTCAGTATATTAGGAAGAGAATAACATATATATATGTGTGTGTATATATATATATATATATATACACACACACACACACACACACACACACACACACACACACACACACACACACACAACACCAGGGATGCATATATATATATATATATATATATATATATATATTATACACACAATACACTGTAAGTGCAGCTAACTGACTCGACCTGCCTACTCAATCTAACTTAAATCAAATGACACTGTCTCTCTGTCTATCTCTCTCTCTCTCTCCACCGCAACACACTACACAAGGCCGCCACGCAGGTGGCCTTATATAGTGTGGGGCGTGTACTAAACCCCCTGAGCCATAATTGGCCAAAGCCTCCCTGGCTTTGGCCAATTACTGCTCTCTGTACACACGGCGCTGTGAAGCATGCACTATGACCCGCATGCTTGGCCAATCATCAGCCAACAATGCACTGCGATGCCGCAGTGAATTATGGGCCGTGACGCGCCACTCAAACTTGGCACGAACGGCCCATAATGTTCGTAATTCGGCGAATGACCAAACACACGATGTTCGAGTTGAACGGAACATGAAGCTCATCCCTAATCCAGAGGCCAGGAGAGGGCTGTGCAGCTGGGCACTGCGACTAAAGTCTAAGTGAGCTGAATGAACCAGTAGAGTTGGACAGTACAGTCAGAGGGACTATAATGAAGAGCAGCAATGCTGCTAACAAAGGAGCCAGATGGCTCGGTATTTTCAGGTGATGTTGGATACCCCTGCTTGGGCAACTGATGTCTATATGAACTTTCTATTTTATGTAATAAAAATGGGCTGATACGCCTTAAAATACAGTTTGCTCTGGCACAACTCATTGGAAAAGCACCTACCACACGAGTGTAATCACCCCAATATCACAAAGGGGATAAACAGATGACATGACACTGACAAACTCTCTGAGCCACTGATGGGTATGACCTCTGTATCACTGATGGTGAAGATAATAACTAGGAAATAATGGAGCAGATTTCTGTGAACATGAGGAGCATAACCAAGATGGCAGCGATGGAAATATTCTATGTGGCATTTGTAGTGGCTCCATGTATTCTTAGAATATTAGCTGGCACACATTTGGAACCGGACCTTCTGGATCATCTGGAGCTGGACCTTCTGGACTCTCTGAAACTGGACCTTCTAGATCCTCTGGAACTGGACCTTCTGGATCCTCTGGAGCTGGACCTTCTGGATCCTCTGGAGCTGGACCTTCTGGACTCTCTGAAACTGGACCTCCTGGGTCCTCTGGAACTGGACCTCCTGGGTCCTCTGGAACTGGACCTCCTGGGTCCTCTGGAACTGGACCTTCTCGACTCTCTGGAACGGGACCTTCTCGACTCTCTGGAATGGGACCTTCTCGACTCTCTGGAACGGGACCTTCTCGACTCTCTGGAATGGGACCTTCTCGACTCTCTGGAACGGGACCTTCTCGACTCTCTGGAAATGGATCTCCTGGGTTCTCTGGAACTGGACATTTGGATCCTCTGGAACTGGACCTTTTGGATCCTCTGGAAGTGGACCTTCTGGACTCTCTGTGACTGGACCTCCTTGATCCTCTGGAACTGGACCTCCCGGATCCTCTGGAACTGGATCTTCTGGACTCTCTGGAACTGGACATCCAGGACTCTCTGGAATTGGAGCTTCTAGACTCTCACATATCACTAATAAAACACCAATGGAAGACTCTCTATGAACTGAGCACATTCCAATCATCTAAAAATTATGTTAGTTTGTAAAAAATTAATCAGAACAGAATATTGTAGAGTAGAGCTTTCTTGTTTAATCTCGAAAATTGGATTACGTTATTAACACACAATAAAGAATCTAAATGAAATCTAATTTATGAAATAATGATACTTTAGTCGGTTCAATAAAAAGTTAGTTCCTTCAGTAAAGCAAAAAAGATGTACAGTATATTGGCTAATAGCAACCAATAAAAAGTATGGTCCATGAGTTGGCGTATTCTATGGTGGGGTCTGTGTGAGTGTGGGACCAAGTCAGCATTGTTTAGAGGACCGTATTACTATAATTCAATCCCAGCAGACCTATAACTATCACATCATTTCCAAAAAAAATCCCATTGTACTTTGGCCACGCCTCCAAATAAGCCAATATGAACACAAAATCTTTATTAGCCTCTGTGAATATTCTGGTGTCCAAGAAGTGATTTTCTTTAACAGAAACATTTTGTCCATTCTGACTATAAGGAAGGACACACATTCTCTGGAGGTTATTCTTGTCACACTCCCCATTTGTCCGTCTGAACATTAAAAAGGTAGTTAGTCCATGTGAATTTCCTGGTGTCGATCATGGGCACTTTTTTGACTGAAGCATTTCCCGCACTTTGAACACGAATAAGAACATTCCCCCGTGTGACTTCTCTGGTGAGCAACAAGGTTGCGTTTCATAATGAAACCTTTCCCGCACTCTGAACATGAAAAAGGACGCTCACCTGTGTGAGTTCTCTGATGATTTAGAAGATTTCCTTTCTGATTGAAACCTTTACCACAGTGCGAACACGTGAATGGACGCTCACCTGTGTGAATTCTTTGGTGAGTAACAAGTTCTACTTTCTGAATAAAACCTTTCCCGCACTCTGAACATGAAAAAGGACGCTCACCTGTGTGAGTTCTCTGATGATTTAGAAGGTTTCCTTTCTGAATGAAACCTTTACCACAGCGCGAACATGAGAATGGACGCTCACCTGTGTGAATTCTTTGGTGATTAATAAGATCTGCTTTCCGAATAAAACATCTCCCGCACTCTGAACATGAAAAGGGACGCTCACCCGTGTGAATTCTGTGGTGTTTACGAAGGTTTTCTTTGAGAGTAAAACGCTTGCCGCACTCTGAACATGGGAAAGTACGCACACTCTTACGCCTTTTCTGGTGTGTAGGAAGCTCTCTGTTTTTTGTGGAAGAATTCCCAGACACTGTAGATGACAAGGAATGCTCTCCTGTGTGAGATCCTTCATGGTTTAAGGAACATTCTTCAGGATTAGATGGATCTGTTGATTTATCTGTACTGTGAGATTCAAAAATAATAGTATGTGGGTTATCAGAAGATTCTTCAGGATCAGAGAAATCCCATGATCTCTCTATATGATAAGTTCTATGATGTATTATTTGTGTAATGCGATTCACTCCTGGAGAACGTTGTGTGGTGGGATATTCTTCTGCTTTATATTCTGAAGATACATTATTCAGGACATAGTGTCCACCTGTTGGAAATCAATGTTTAAACGTTATAATAATTCTTCATGTCTTTCATTCAGAAGTCATATGCAGTATGTTGGTCTAACACTCTACAGTATCTTAGAGCTCTGGCATAGAATGAAGTGCAATCATAACATAAAGTATCAATATAAACCAGATAAAGATACAGCATCTCCACCTCATTTGTAGGGAACATGACATTACATTGAGGAATGGAGATGGACCTTTCATGTGGTGTACAGCAGTGGTCATCAACCCTGCCCTCAGGGCCCACTAACAGGCCAGGTTTTATGTATTACCTTCAGGAGATGCAGACTAGAATACTGCAATCACGGAGCAGCAAACTATATCACCTGTGATGTATTTCAGTTATCTTGCAAACCTGGCCTGTTAGTGGGCCCCGAGGACAGGGTTGATGACCACTGGTGTACAGCATCTCCTCCTCATTTGTTGGGTACATGACGTTATATTGAGGAATGGAGATGGACCTTTCATATGGTGTACAGTATCTTTACGTTGCACTTATTTAAATTCATCTTTTATACTCATAGAAGAAAAAGAAAATTGTGAACATTTCTGCATTTAGTGATTATTACTTACTTCTGTTGATATAAAGAGAAGATTCCTCCTGTTCATTTTTCATGGTCATCTCCTTCATAGACTGCTGATCTCCACTCACCAATGCCTCTTCTTCTTCCTCTTTAACCTCAAGTTTGATGTCTTTTCCCAATTTATCCTGAACCCCAAAACAAAAAATAAAATATCTGGAAAATTAAGTTCAATATTAAAAAAAAATATCTATAAGAAAGTTACCTCATAGTTTAGAATAACTTTTGAGTTCTATAGCTCAGTTCTTTCTACCTGATGATGGTGAGGGATGCTTTGATCTTCCTGTGTGGAATCCTGGGAATACTGAAGACTATCCGCCTCCATAGACTGCTGAGCTCCACCCACCAGCATCTCTTCTTCCTTTTTAATCTCAGCTTTAATGTCTTTCAATTCTTCAGCCTAAACTCCAAAGATGACAGAATACATTTATAAAAAGGAACAAGAAGTTATTTTGAAGAATGTGGTCTCATATGTTAGAATTCTTTTTAAATTTTAGTTGCTCACTCCCACCTACCAGATGATGGTGAGGGATGGTGTGATCTTCCTGTGTGGAATCCCGGGAATACAGAGGATGAGGACATCTCTCTGGTGGGTTCCCATTACTGGATCCATCTGTTGGAAACACACACACTGACTGAATACATTGTTTTCCATTGTTTTCCATACTGATCTCTCCTTTACAATAAAGTTTCCTCTTACCCGGTGATGTGAGGGGCGACTGATTCTCCATCATGACGTCCATGTAGAAATGTTTGTGTCCTTCTAAATACTCCCACTCCTCCATGGAGAAATAGACTGTGACATCCTGACACCTTATAGGAACCTGACACACACAATGATACAGTCACCATCCAGACACATCCCTTGTCTGTTACTGGATAATGTCCCAGAATTCCCGCCACCACTCACTTCTCCTGTCAGAAGATCAATGATCTTGTTGGTGACTTGTAGATTCTTCTTGGCACTGGTTACCTCTTTTTTCAGGCGGTGAGGTGGAGGCACTGTGATGGGTGATGTCCTGTGAAGACGACTGCTGGGTGTTCATGGATCTCCAGATGTTTCCTTCACAATTTTATAATTCTGTGTATAGAGAGAAAGTAATTATCAATGAACACGTCATAGAATCCTTCTCTCCTCTCTAAATAGAACAATGTTTTTATTATAGAGATAAGGATGAAGTCTCGTGACCCTCCCAGAATCCTCCTCACCTCCTACTGATCTAAACAGGACACTCTTCTCTGTTGATAGACAATAAACTGAGAATTATTTGAACTATACCAGGATGTGTAATGTCTATACTAGGGATGACCTCAAGATTGAGTCCAAAAAAAGTTCGGACCAAACCTTGACTGTTCGGATGAACAACTGAACATTTACCCTTTCGGCAAGATAAGACCATCATGTTCAGTATCTCACAAAAGTGAGTACGCCCCTCACATTTTTGTAAATATTTTATTCTATCTTTTCATGTGACAACACTGAAGAAATGACACTTTGCTACAATGTAAGGTAGTGAGTGTACAGCTTGTATAACAGTGTCAATTTGCTATCCCCTCAAAATAACTCAACACACAGCCATTAATGTCTAAACCGCTGGCAAAAAAAGTGAGTACACTTCTAAGTGAAAATGTCCAATTTGGGCCCAAAGCGTCAATATTTTGTGTGGCCATCGTTATTTTTCAGCATTGCCTAACCCTCTTGGGCATGGAGTTGTCTCTGTGCTGTTTGGCATATTGTAAGCGGGAAACTTTGTGGCATTTGCATAGTAATGGCTTTCTTCTGGCAACTGGACCATGCAGCCCATCTTTCTTTAAGTGCCTCCTTATTGTGCATCTTGAAACAGCCACACCACATGTTTTCAGAAAGTCCTGCAGTTATTTGTGGGTTTTTCTTTGCATCCCGAACAATTTTCCTGGCAGTTATGGCTGAAATTTTAGTTGGTCTACCTGACCGTGGTTTGATTTCAACAGAACCCCTCATTTTCCACTTCTTGATTAGAGTTTGAACACTGCTGTTGGGCATTCTGAATTCCTTGGATATCTTTTTATATCCCTTTACTGTATTATACAGTTCAACTACTCTTTGACAATTCATTTGCTTTCCCCATGACTCAGAATCCAGAAACGTCAGTGCAGCACTGGATGAAAGATGCAAGGGTCTGTCAGGAGTCCAGAAACTCATTGACCTTTTACACACACACACTGATTACAAGCAAACAGATTACAGGTGAGATGGTTACCTTTAATAGCCATTCAAACCCCTTTGTGTCAACTTGTGTGCATGTTAACTGGCCAAAATCACCAGGGTATGTAAACTTTTGATCAGGGTCATTTGGGTAGTTTCTGTTGTGATTATAATTTAAAAAAAGTAAACACAGTTGATTGAAATAAATGGCTTCAGCCAAACACTAACCGTGAGTGACAGAAATGTTTTTGTGTTATCATTCATATTCTCTGAAAAATGGGCAAAAAATCATAAATTCTGCCAGGGTATGTAAACTTATGAGCACAACTGTATATAATATAAAACTGCAGGCAGGCCACTGGACAAACCACTAGGGACAAAAGTTATGTGAAATTATATGATACAGTAATGTAATCTGTAAGATTAAAGTGTACTTTGAATTTGCTGCCAGGGTCTGCCGCCGTGCATCGCGGCGCTCGCAGGGAATGGAGCCTGGCACACAGAGGCATCGGGCGGAGGACACAGCTCACAGACACAGTGGGGGGACATCGCAGGATCCTGGGGACGAGGTAAGTAACCTGCACCAGGATCCTGCAATGCAATCCCGAGTGTGGCTCTGGATTACCGCTAATGGTACCCCACAGCTATTACCCTTTTGTATCACTTGACCCTCCCTCCTAGATTGTAAGCTCTAAGGAGCAGGACCCTCTGATTCCCCCCTGTATTGAATTGTATTTTAATTGTACTGTCTACCCCAATGTTGTAAAGCGCTGCGCAAACTGTCGGCGTTATATAAACCCTGTATAATAATAATGATGGTACTGAAATTTAAACCCGAGCCACACTCGGGATTAACGCCAGGGAGGTTAACATATGCTATAGAATGGGTGTACCACCCTGCATCAATTCTTTGCCCCCTTGCTTCACTGCACCTGGGGCAGCTGCCGCTCATGCCCACCCCTTGTCCTGGCTCTGCTGCCTGCAGGCAGAATGGGGGTCAATGCCCATCTGAATGAAGCTTTAAGGGGGACCCCGTGCAAAAAATAAAAACTGAGGAAATGCAGATCAGTCTTAGTCAACTTAGACCCCCTAAAGACCACCAATATACCCCTGCTTACATAGCTGAGACTCCCATATCTCGTCCTATTGGTCTCCCTTCCTCCATAAGCCCCCAGGTGCTGATACCTCATCCTCTCAACCTTCTCTCACCCCAAAGAGTAAAAGCTGACTATCAAAAACACCTGACGAAATAGCGATCCAGGGGGTGCGATCCTGACACCCCCTGGACCCCCCTCCCATCACTGATTACACTTCCCAAACTGAACTTTTTTTAGTGTCAGGAACATCTCACCCTGTTGCCCGCCCTAGATCTTACAATGTCTAGCATCATCAACTCTTCTGTGACTATTCCCGTTCTTTTAATGTCTTGAATTCCTCACTATTGTATGCTCACGCTGTACCGTTGTTTAGTTTTTTGTATTGTTTTGTTTTTGTTATAAATAAAATTTTTCTGTTAAAAAAATAAAAAATGTGTGAAATCCTGACAAAATTCATACCAGACCACTCAGGTCTGGTAAAGCTTTTAAGAGGGAACCCCACACAAAAATCAAAGCAAAAAATCAGAGCAAAAAAAAAAACTGGACTCTTATCTGACCATACAGCCTGGCTGGTTAGGAAAGGAGGACGACGAGAGGACAAGCCCCCCCCCCCCCCCCCGAATCATACCAGACCACATACCCTCAACATGAGTAAGTGCCTTGACAAGGGAGGACCCTCCCATGTTGCTCAGGACGAGGTCCTCTTCCCCACAACCCTGGCCTGGTCTTCCCCACAACCCTGGGGGTCTGTAGGCAGGGAGGCTTCATGGAATCTTGAAGCCCCCTTTAGCAATATAGGGGAACCCAGATACCAGTTCCCTCATGTGAACAATTAAAGGGTACATAGTATCCCTACTAATTCACAAAAAAGTAAGGCGTAAACAAGACACGGTTTTTACCAAGTCCTTTAGTTAAAAAAATAAATAAATGCCTCATGATGTCCATCCGCCATTGATCACTTCACCCAGTCATATAAAGATTGGAATTTTGATCCCCAAACCAAAAAAACCAAGGGGGCAGGGGCAGTTGGACTATTACGGTACAGGTAGATAGGTAAAGTCAAGTGTAGAAACACATATATAGGAAAATATACATAGAATTTTTATTAATACAAGATCCATAAAACACACATAATCAAGTACAATTTAAAAACATAGTGACAATCCATACATATCACCAGTATAATGGTCCCCAAAAGGTGGTATTGAGGGTCACAAAAAGCATCTCAACTAGTTTTGCGGTCTATTGCCGCTTCGTCAGGAGAATAATTGTAATTTGATTAACAGTTTATCAGTAACTATACAATTAGCCAAAAACAATAGTACAGTCACACATAACAATAATAACAATATATACATGGGGAAAAGAGGGCTAAGCGGCTTACTTAGGTACCCTTGCCAGTGATATAGATCAGCGCTTTTCAACATTTTTGTAGTCAATTCGTAAATTGACAACGCTATACAAGTACCTGTGGTGAATAAATGATAAAATAAATGCACCTTAAGATTCAGTATTGTCTGTATGCCATTTCCTAACAAGTCACCTCTCCTCTGGAACTTCCTGTCTTTACCCTATATCACTTCCTGTCCGTACATGACATCACTTCCTGTCTTTACCCTACATCACTTCCTGTCCGTACATGACATCACTTCCTTTTTTTTTTTTGCGTTCCACGCTCAGGAGTGAGATCACCACCTTGTGGAGAATTTAAGTACCGCAGCCTTCATTCATAAATACTGCAGTCTTCATTCATACATTAAAACTCGACACATTTACATTTTCTGTACGTTTATTATTTTTTGTTGCTTATCTTTATCCTCATGTACAAACCAAATAACAATAATAAAATATAATCATTTTCATTTTAGTGTTATTAAACATGCGTACTGTATATAATTGTATATATACAGTGCCTTGAAAAAGTATTCATACCCCTTGAAATTTTCCACATTTTGTGTCGTGTTACAACCAAAAATGTAAATGTATTTTATTGGGATTTTATGTGATAGACCAACACAAAGTGGCACATAATTGTGAAGTGAAAGGAAAATGATAAATGGTTTTTAATTTCTTTTACAAATAAATATGTGAAAAGTGTGGGGTACATTTGTATGGCGCCCCCCTGAGTCAATACTTTGTAGAACCACCTTTCTCTGTAATTACAGCTGCAAGTCTTTTTGGGGATGTCTCTACCAGCTTTGCACATCTAGAGAGGGACATTTTTGCCCATTCTTCTTTGCAGAATATCTCAAGCTCTGTCAGATTGGATGGAGAGCGTCTGTGAACAGCAATTTTAAAGTCTTGCCACAGATTCTCAATTAGATTTAGGTCTGGACTTTGACTGGCCCATTCTAACACGTGAATATGCTAAACCATTCCATTGTAGCTCTGGCTGTATGTTTAGGGTCGTTGTCCTGCTGGAAGGTGAACCTCCACCCCAATCTCAAGTCTTTTGCAGACTCTACAGGTTTCCGTCTAAGATTGCCCTTTATTTGGCTCCATTCATCTCCCCATCAACTCTGACCAGCTTCCCTGTCCCTGCTGAAGAAAAGCATATCCACAACATGATTCTGCCACCACCATGTTTCACAGTGGGGATGGTGTGTCCAATGTTAGTTTTCCACCACACATAACATTTTGCTTTTTGGCCAAAAAAGTTAAATTTTGGTCTCATATGACCAGAGCACCTTCTTCTTCCCCCACATGGCTTCTCGCATACTGCAAATGGGACTTCTTATGGCTTTCTTTCACCAACAGCTTTATTTTTCCATAAAGGTCAGATTTGTGGAGAGCACGACTAATAGTTGTCCTGTGGACAGATTCTCCCACCTGAGCTGTGGATCTCTGCAGCTCCTCCAGAGTTACCATGAGCCTCGGCTGCTTCTCTGATTAATGCTCTCCTTGCCCGGCCTGTCAGTTTAGGTGGACGGCCATGTCTTGGTAGGTTGGCAGTTGTGCCATACTCTTTCCATTTTCCGATGATGGATTGAACAGAGCTCCGTGAGATTTTCAAAGCTTGGGATATTTTTTTTATAACCTAACCCTGCTTTAAACTTCTCCACAACTTTATCCCTGACCTGTCTGGTGTGTTTCTTGGCTTTCATGATGCTGTTTGTTGACTAAGGTTCTCTAACAAACCTCTGGGGGCTTCACAGAACAGCTGTATTGATACAGGGATTAAATTACACACAGGTGGACTCACTTTACTAATTAGGTGACTTTTGAAGGTAATTGGTTCCACTAGATTTTAGTTAGTGATATCAGAGTAAAGGGGGCTGAATACAAATGCTCCCCACACTTTTCACATATTTATTTGTAAAAAAACTTGGAAAACCATTTATCATTTTCTGTCCACTTCACAATTATGTGCCACTTTGTGTTGGTCTATCACATAAAATCCCAATAAAATACATTCATGTTTTTGGTTGTAACATGAAAAAATGTGGAAAATGTCAAGGGGTATGAATACTTTTTCAAAGCACTGTATAGACTCACCGGCCACTTTATTAGGTACACCTTGTGCTAGTACCGGGTTGGGCCTTCTTTTTGCCTTCATAACTGGCCTAATTCTTCGTAGCATAGATTCAACAAGGTGTTGGAAATGTTCCTCAGTAATTTTGGTCCATAGTGACATAATAGCATCACACAGTTGCTGCAGATTTGTCGGCTGCACATCCATAATGCCAATCTCCCGTTCCACCACATTCCAAAGGTGTTCTATTGGATGAGATCTGGTGAGTGTGGAGGCCATTGGAGGACAGTGACCTGATTTGAGCTTTGTGACATGGTGCATTATCCTGCTTGAAGGAGCCATCAGAAGATGGGGACACTGTAGTCATAAAGGGATGGACATGGTCAGCAACAATACTCAGGTAGGCCGTGGTGTTTAAATGATACTCAACTGGTACTAAGGGGCCCAAAGTGTGCCAAGAAAATATCCCCCACACCATTACACCACCACCAGCCTGAACTGTTAGTACACGGCAGGATGGATCCATGCTTTCATGTTGTTTAAGCCAAACTTTGACCCTACCATCGGAATGTCCCGGACAGTGGTGGTGCGTCCATTAAGGGCGCATGGGCGCCGCCCCCTCCGTCACGCCATCCCCCCCCACTATGACTAATGAATAGATTCATGCATTGCATGAATCTATCCATGGCTGCTGGATGCCTATCAGGAGGAGGGGAGGAGATGCATGGAGGACAGCGAGTAGGTGGGGGGGTCACAGTGGCAGCATTTGATGAACACAGTGGAAGCATTTTATGATGGGACACGGTGGCAGCATTTAATGGCACAGTGGCTGCATTTGATGGTACAATGGCTGCCTTTGATGGGTACAGTGAGACTGCAATTAATGTTTTTTTTCTCAGTTTGTTTGCCCCCCTCAAAAATTTTTGAGCACCAGCCACCACTGGTCCCGAGACTCATCAGACCACGCAACGTTTTTCCAATCTTCTACTGTCCAATTTTGGTGAGCCTCAGTTTCCTGTTCTTATCTGACAGGAGTGACACCCGGTGTGGTCTTCTGCTTCTGTAGCCAATCTGCTTCAAGGTTCGATGTGTTGTGCGTTCAGAGACGGTATTCTGCATACTTTGATTGTAATGAGTGTTTGAGTTACTGTTGCCTTTCTATCATCCTGAACCAGTCTGCCCATTCTCCTCTGACCTCTAACATCAACATGGCATTTTCCGCCACACAACTGCCCCTCACTGGATATTTTCTCTTTTTCAGGCCGTTCTCTGTAAACCCGGGAGACGGTTGTGTGTGAAAATCCCAGTAGATCAGCAGTTTTTGAAATACTCAGACCAGCCCATCTGGCACCAACAACCATGCCATGTTCAAAGTCACTTAAACCCCCTTTCTGATGTTCAGTTTAAACTTCAGCAAGTCGTCTTCACCACATCTAGGTGCCTAAATACATTAGGTTGCAGCCATGTGATTAGCTGAATAACAATTTGTCTTACCAAGCAATTGAACCGGTGTACCTAATAAAGTGGCCTGTGAGTGTATATACATCTCTATATGATCTTATTAGGCACTATAACTGGATCGTCAGACACATCGAGGACTACAATTGACCTCTACGATTGAGCTCCTATTGGACAAAACATGTTAAAGGAGGTTCTCCAATGGGTTGGAGACCAAGCTGAAGACATTGTCTACTAAGAGGAGCTCACTATATGGTGAGGTAGTGTGCGGAGAGGCACTATCTTGTTGTAGACCTCAATGTGTCTAACAAGCCAGTAATCAACCCAACCAGCACCTGCAAACATTCTGGCCTGTTGGCTGAGATAACCGATTGGGGTATTCAAGCAGTATCAATTTCTATTTGGTTTTTGGTCTACTACAACTGGATGTTATTGGAGTCTTCTATTTCCGTTCTTTTTTGCTCTTCTTCTCCTTCAGTAGAGCAGACCCCAAGCCGGTCTCGCTGTTTGTCTGAGGTTCTTTTCCCTAAAGGTGCACGGCAGCCAGGCACAGAGCAGTTTCTCTGTCTCTTCATTCAATAACCAGGCAGAAGGCTTTTTTGGGGGGTTTTATTGGTTGAAGAACTGGGATGGGGGATGGGGTGAACCTTGGGATATTCCAGAACTAGTGAAAACTTTAACTGAGGACCACTCTCTAGTAGAACTAACTTCTTCAAGGCAGGCCTCTATTAAAAGAGGATGTGGGCATACAGCGATCGCGGGCCGCCAGGGGACATGGAGTGGGCGGCCCGCTCGTGCCTGCTATCTTGCTTTTACGGACTGACATACAGGTAACGTCAGTTCATGCAGGAGAGCCGACCTGCTGCAGTATATCTGCGTGAGCAAGTTGGCAAGTGGTTAATACATATACAGATCTTTCTTTCCGGATTGTATTGTCTACCTCTTTTATCCATTCCCTAAGTGTCGGTGGATTCATTGCTAGCCATTTTCTCGCTATTAACTGCGCAAACACCTAATTATTGCCATATGTTTGTTATTTCCAATATTTTCATTTCTTATACATCCCAAGATAAATATCGCTGGATTCAGCTCAAAGTTGACACCAAAGACCAAGTCTATGGTGTCAACAACCTCCCTCCAATATCTATGCAGCTTTGGACATCTCCACATCATATGGATGAGATCTCCCCTCAGATCCCCACACCTTGGACATCTAGCATCGGGTCTCCGTCCAAATAAGAATCGCTTTCGGGGGGGTTGTAATACGTTCTGTGAAATAGCAACAAATGGGAAGTTCTTTGTGATGGGGATAACGATACCAATGGTCCAGTATCTAATATGTATCTCCATTGTTCCTCTGTTATATCTCCCAATTCTTCTACCCATCGATGTTTACAAGTGAGTTGGCCTTTACCATTTATCGCTCCTTCACATATCTTTTCATATATTTCCGATATCAATCCTTTAGTCAGGTTTGCATCGGTTACTTTACGAAGAATAGTAATCTCACTCCACTCCAGCAGTTTCCCTCTAAATTGTTTGTCCAAACCATGCCTACTTTGTAGATATCTATAGAAAGACTATTTTGGTATACCATATTCCTCTCTAAGCTCCTGATATGATTTAAAGGTTGTCTCTCTATATAATTGGATTATTCGCACCAAACCACACCTTTCCCATTCTTTACTCCTCTCTATATTTTCAACCTCTTGTATATATTTATTATCCCATATTGGTGAAAATTCTTCTCCCTCATAAGAAATGACCTCTATCTTGGTAGTTGTTGACTGTCTCACTAAGATGGCTCTTTTTTTACCAGTTAAGGGGTACCCACTGCTGAACCAACTGTGGAAGTGATGGCTTGGGAAATTTTTAAACTCCATGGAATGATTGGTGGTGTAGTGTCTGACAGAGGAGAACAGTTTATTTCAAAATTCTGGAAACGTTTTTGCTCAAATTAAGGTATAACAGTTAATCTGTCTTCTGCTTTTCATCCTCAGTCTAATGGTCAGATTGAGAAGACCAAACGATAGAGCAGTACATTCAATGTTTTGTCAGTTAATTTCAGGATGATTGGGTGGACTACCTTCCTACAGCAGAACTTGCTTATAACAATTCTAAACATAGCTCCACTTCTTGAAGTCCTTTTTTCTTTAGCACTGGTTACCAATCAGTTTTTATTCCTGATCTCCCTATCTAAGAATTACTTTGAAACAAAGCCCTCCAGCGGGGAACTGTCACTGCTGTAGAGGCTTCCATCTTCACCTGCTCTTTCTTCCAGGTTTGCAGGCTGTGGCCAGAAGGTCTCAACCAGGGTTCAGAGCCCCAGCCAGCAGGTCTTGTTCCAGGAGTCAGGTCGGCTCCTATTGGGGTATCAGGAGAACCCCTATCCAGAGGCCAGGAGTGGGCTGTGCAGCTGGGCACTGCGACTAAAGGCTAAGTGAGCTGAATGAACCAGGGGAGTTGGACAGTACAGTCAGAGGGACTGGTAAGAAGAGCAGCAGTGCTGCTGACAAAGGAGCCAGATTGCTCGTTTTTTTCAGGTGATGTTGGATACCCCTGCGTGGGCAACTGATGTCTGTATGAACTTTCCATTTTATGTAATAAAAATGGGCTGATACGCCTTAAAATACAGTTTGCTCTGGCAAAACTCATTGGAAAAGCACCTACCACACAAGTGTAATCACCCCAATACCACAAAGGGGATACACAGATGACATGACACTGACAAACTCTCCAAGCCAGTGATGGGTATGACCTCTGTATCAATGATGGTGAAGATAATAACTGGGAAATAATGGAGTTGATCACTGTGAACATGAGGAGCATAACCAAGATGGCAGCGATGGAAATATTCTATGTGGCATTTGTAGTGGCTCCATGTATTCTTAGAATATTAGCTGGCACACTTTTGGAACCGGACCTTCTGGACTCTCTGAAACTGGATCTTCTAGATACTCTGGAACTGGACCTTCTGGATCCTCTGGAACTTGACCTTCTGGATCCTCTGGAACTGGACTTTATAGACTCTCTGGAACTGGACCTTATCGACTCTCTGGAACTGGACCTTCTCGACTCTCTGGAACTGGACCTTCTCGACTCTCTGGAACTGGACCTTCTCGACTCTCTGGAACTGGACCTTCTCGACTCTCTGGAACGGGACCTTCTTGACTCTCTGGAACGGGACCTTCTCGACTCTCTGGAACGGGACCTTCTCGACTCTCGAGAATGGGACCTTTTCGACTCCCTGGAAATGGATCTCCTGGTTTCTCTGGAACTGGACTTTTTGGATACTCTGGAACTGGACCTTTTGGATCCCCTGGAACTGAACATTCTGGATCCTCTGGAACTGGACCTTCTGGACTCTCTGTGACTGGACCTCCTTGATCCTCTGGAACTGGACCTCCCGGATCCTCTGGAACTGGACCTCCTGGATCCTCTGGAACTGGATCTTCTTGACTCTCTGGAACTCGACCCCCTGGGCTCTCTGGAACTGGACATCCTGGGCTCTCTGGAACTGGACATCCTGGACTCTCTGGAATTGGACCTTCTAGACTCTCACATATCACTAATAAAACACCAATGGAAGACTCTCTATGAACTGAGCACATTCCAATCACCAATCATCTAAAAATGTCAGTTTATAAAAAATGAATCAGAACAGAATATTGTAGAGTAGAGCTTTCTTGTTTATTCTAGAAAATCGAATTACGTTATTAACACACAATAAAGAATCAAAATTTAATTTAATTTATAAATAATGATACTTTAGTCAGTTCAATAAAAAGTTAGTTCCTTCAGTAAAGCAAAAAAGATGTACAGCATATTGGCTAATAGCAACCAATAAAAGGTATGGTCCATGGATTGGCGTATTCTATGGTGGGGTCTGTGTGAGTGTGGGACCAAGTCAGCATTGTTTAGAGGACCGTATTACTATAATTCAATCCCTGCAGACCTATAACTATCACATCATTCCCAAAAAAATCCCATTTTACTTTGGCCACACCTCCAAATAAGCCAATATGAACACAAAAACTTTATTAGCCTCTGTAAATATTCTGGGGTCCAAGAAGTGATTTTCTTTAACAGAAACATTTTATCCATTCTGACTATAAGGAAGGACACACGTTTTCTGGAGGTTATTCCATGTGAATTCCCTGGTGTCGATCATGGGCACTTTTTTGACGGAAGCATTTCCCGCACTTTGAACACGAATAAGGACGCTCCCCTGCGTGACTTCTCTGATGAACAACAAGTTTGCGTTTTGTAATGAAACCTTTCCCGCACTCTGAACATGAAAAAGGACGCTCACCTGTGTGAGTTCTCTGATGTATAAGAAGGTTTCCTTTCTGAATGAAACCTTTACCACAGTGCGAACACGTGAATGGACGCTCACCTGTGTGAATTCTTTGGTGATTAACAAGTTCTACTTTCTGAATAAAACATCTCCCGCACTCTGAACATGAAAAAGGACGCTCACCTGTGTGAGTTCTCTGATGGTTTAGAAGGTTTCCTTTCTGAATGAAACCTTTACCACAGTGCGAACACGTGAACGGACGCTCACCTGTGTGAATTCTTTGGTGATTAACAAGAACTACTTTCCGAATAAAACATCTCCCGCACTCTGAACACGAAAAGGGACGCTCACCTGTGTGAGTTCTCTGATGTATAAGAAGGTTTTCTTTGAGACAAAAACTTTTGCCGCACTCTGAACAGGTTAAAGGATGCACACTCTTATGACTTTTCTGGTGTGTAGGAGGCTCTCTGGTTTCTTTGGAAGAATTCCCAGACACTGTAGATGACAAGGAATGCTCTCCTGTGTGAGATCCTTCATGGTTTAAGGAAGATTCTTCAGGATTAGATGGATCTGTTGATTTATCTGTACTGTGAGATTCAAAAATAATAGTATGTGTATTATCAGAAGATTCCTCAGGATCAGAGAAATCCCAGGATCTCTCTATATGATAAGTTCTATGATGTATTATTTGTGTAATGCGATTCACTCCTGGAGAACGTTGTGTGGTGGGATATTCTTCTGCTTTATATTCTGAAGATACATTATTCAGGACATAGTGTCCACCTGTTGGAAATCAATGTTTAAATGTTATAAGAATTCTTCATGTCTTTCATTCAGAAGTCATATACAGTATATTGGTCTAACACTCTACAGTATCTCAGAGCTCTGGTATGGAAATGGGTGCAATCATAACATAAAATATCAATACAAACCAGATAGAGATACAGCATCTCCACCTCATTTGTTGGGAACATGACGTTATATTGAGGAATGGAGATGGACCTTTCATATGGTGTACAGTATCTTCATGTTGCACTTATTTAAATTCATCTTTTATACTCATAGAAGAAAAAGAAAATTGTGAACATTTCTGCATTTAGTGATTATTACTTACTTCTGTTGATACAAAGAGAAGATTCCTCCTGTTCACTTTTCATGGTCATCTCCTCCATAGACTGCTGATCTCCACTCACCAACGCCTCTTCTTCTTCCTCTTTAACCTCAAGTTTGATGTCTTTTCCCAATTTATCCTGAACCCCAAAACAAAAAATAAAACATCTGGAAAATTAAATTCAATATTAAAAAAAAAATATCTATAAGAAAGTTACCTCATGGTTTGGAAAAACTTTTGAGTTCTATAGCTCAGTTCTTTCTACCTGATGATGGTGAGGGATGCTTTGATCTTCCTGTGTGGAATCCTGGGAATACTGAAGACTATCCACCTCCATAGACTGCTGAGCTCCACTCACCAGCGTCTCTTCTTCTTCCTTTTTAATCTCAGCTTTGATGTCTTTCAATTCCTCACCCTAAACCCCAAAGATGACAGAATACATTTATAAAAAGGAACAAGAAGTTATTTTGAAGAATGTGGTCTCATATGTTAGAATTCTTTTTAAATTTTAGTTGCTCACTCCCACCTACCCGATGATGGTGAGGGATGGTGTGATCTTCCTGTGTGGAATCCCAGGAATACAGAGGACGGGGATATCTCTCTGGTGGGTTCCCATTACTGGATCCATCTGTAGGAAACACACACACTGACTGAATACATTGTTTTCCATACTGATCTCTCCTTTACAATAAAGTTTCCTCTTACCTGGTGAGGTGAGGGGCGGTTGATTCTCCATCATGACGTCCTTGTAGAGAACCTTATGTCCTTCTAAATTCTCCCACTCCTCCATGGAGAAATAGACAGTGACATCCTGACACCTTATAGGAACCTGACACACACAATGATACAGTCACCATCCAGACACATCCCTTGTCTGTTACTGGATAATGTCCCAGAATTTCCTTCACCGCTCACCTCTCCTGTCAGCAGATCAATGATCTTGTTGGTGACTTCTAGAATCTTCTTGGCACTGGTTACCTCTTTTGTCAGGAGGTGAGGTGGAGGCACTGTGATGGATGATGTCCTGTGAAGACGACTGCTGGGTGTGCATGGATCTCCAGATGTTTCCTTCACAATTTTACAATTCTGTGTATAGAGAAAAAGTAATTATCAATGAAGACGTCATAGAATTCCTCTCTGGATAGAACAATGTTTTCATTATAGAGATAAGGATAAAGTTATGTGACCCTCCCAGAATCCTCCTCACCTCCTACTGATCTAAACAGGACACTCTTCTCTGTCTATAGACAATAAACTCAGAATTATTTGTACTATACCAGGATATGTAATGTCTATACTAGGGATGACCTCAAGATTCAGTCCAAGAAAAGTTTGGACCAAACCTTGACTGTTGGGATGAACAACTGAACATTTACCCTTTCAGTGGGATAAGACCATCGTGTACAGTATCTCACAAAAGTGAGTACGCCCCTCACATTTTTGTAAATATTTTCTTCTATCTTTTCATGTGACAACACTGAAGAAATGACACTTTGCTACAATGTAAAGTATTGAGTGTACAGCTTGTATAACAGTGTCAATTTGCTTTCCCCTCAAAATAACTCAACACACAGCCATTAATGTCTAAACCGCTGGCAACAAAAGTGAGTACACCCCTAAGTGAAAATATCCAAATTGGGCCCAAAGTGTCAATATTTTGTGTGGCCATCATTATTTTTCAGCATTGCCTTAACCCTCTTGGGCATGGAGTTATCTCTGTACTGTTTGGCATATCGTAAGCGGGATACTTTGTGGTATTTGCGTAGTAATGGCTTTCTTCTGGCAACTGGACCATGCAGCCCATTGTTCTTCAAGTGCCTCCTTATTGTGCATCTTGAAACAGCCACACCACATGTTTTCAGAGAGTTCTGCAGTTATTTGTGGGTTTTTCTTTGCATCCCGAACAATTTTCCTGGCAGTTTTGGCTGAAATTTTAGTTGGTCTACCTGACCGTGGTTTCTTTTTAATAGAACCCAGAACCCCTCATTTTCCACTTTTTGATTAGAGTTTGAACACTGCTGATTGGCATTCTCAATTCCTTGGATATCTTTTTTTATATCCCTTTCCTGTATTATACAGTTCAACTACCTTTTCCCGCAGATCCTTTGAAAATTCTTTTGCTTTCCCCATGACTCAGAATCCAGAAACGTCAGTGCAGCACTGGATGAAAGATGCAAGGGTCTGTCAGGAGTCCAGAAACTCATTGACCTTTTATACACACACACTGATTACAAGCAAACAGATCATAGGTGAGGATGGTTACCTTTAGTAGCCATTCAAACCCCTTTGTGTCAACTTGTGTGCATGTTAACTGGCCAAAATCACCAGGGTATGTAAACTTTTGATCAAGGTCATTTGGGTAGTTTTTGTTGTGATTATGATTTAAAAACAGTAAACACAATTGATTGATAATAAATGGCTTCAGCCAAACACTAACCATGAGTGAAAGAAAAGTTTTTGTGTTATCATTCATATTCTCTATAAAATGGCCAAAAAATCATAAATTCTGCCAGGGTATGTAAACTTATGAGCACAACTGTATATAATATAAAACTGCAGGCAGGCCACTGGACAAACCACTAGGGACAAAAGGGATGTGAAATTATTTGATACAGTAATGTAATCTGTGAGATTAAAGTGTACTGTATGTGTTATCAATTTATCACTTTTTGAATTTGCCGCCAGGGTCCGCAGGGAACGGAGCCTGGCACACAGAGGCATCGGGCGGAGGACACAGCTCACAGACACAGCGGGGGGGGACATCGCAGGATCCTGGGGATGAGGTAAGTAACCTGCACCAGGATCCTGCAATGCAATCCCAAGGGTGGCTCTGGATTACCGCTAATGGTACCCCACAGCTATTACCCTTTTGTATGACTTGACCCTCCCTCCTAGATTGTAAGCTCTAACGAGCAGGACCCTCTAAACCCCCCCCTGTATTGAATTGTATTGTAATTTTACTGTCTACCCCAGTGTTGTAAAGCACTGCGCAAACCGTCGGTGCTATATAAATCCTGTATAATAATAATAATGGTACTAAAATGTAACCACGAGCCACGCTCGGGATTACCACCAGGGAGGTTAATATATGGTATAGAATGGGTGTAGCACCCTGCATCCATTCATTGCCCCCTTGCTTCACTGCACCTGGGGCAGCTTCCCCTCGTGCCCACCCCTTGTCCTGGCTCTGCTGCCTGCATGCAGAATGGGGGTCAACGCCCATCTGAATGAAGCCTTAAGGGGACCCCGTGCACAAAAAAAAAAACTGAGGAAATGCAGATCAGTCTTAGTCAACTTAGACCCCCTAAAGACCACCGATATACCCCTGCTTACATAGCCGAGACTCCCATACCTCCTCCTATTGGTCTCCCTTCCTACATAAGCCCCCAGGTGCTGATACCTCATCCTCTCAACCTGCTCTCACCCCAAAGAGTAAAAGCTGACTACCAAAAACTGTTAAAAAAATAAAAATGTAAAATCCTGATAAAATTTATACCAGACCACTCAGGTCTGGTATAGCTTTTAAGAGGGTTTTTTTAGCAGCAAAATATTTTTCTGAAACCATATTGTAAAAATATTATTATTTAATTCCAACATGAAATAAATTACATTGGTACAATCAATATTGAATAAAAATTTCTGATTGGCGACACAGACAACAACAAAAAAAATCACTCATGGCAATCAATTCATTAGGAAAATTCTAATTATACAGTTGCATTGTATTGATGCTGTCCACATGAATACCCCATGAATACCCCAATTCATTTCGACCCTTTTCTCTTCTGGTCTTCTTCAGGGGGATTTTAAATTCTAAGGAGATACATCAAAAGGTTCTATTAAGGATTTTCTGCAGTGTACAAAATGTGATGGGTCATTTCATAATATTTTAAAAGTATTGAGAGTACATCTCCATACATATGGTGAAGTACTTACCATTCTGGGGATGGGAAAGTAGGAATGTAGCGCCTGGCTAGAGTTAGTAAAAACGGTTACGTTTGGTGGTCCCACAGTGTCCGCTCATTTCTTCCGTCCCCTCCAGGTGCGTCCATAGTCTACGGGGCTTGCAAGGAGCCACGCACTTGGACCCAGTGGGGAAAGTGTGGGGCGAGGCACCTGTAATTTAATGTTTGTAAGAATTAATGTGCGGTCAGCAGGTGTCGGGTAAGTATTCCATATTGTCCTATGTAGCCAGACTGCTTAATGTTCAAATCAATTAATAAGGAAATATCAACTAATATTGTCCATTCACTCGTATTTGAGTTTCTTTTTTGGTTTGAATTGTAATATACAAGATATATGGTAAATTGGACTGGGTGTGCGAAGTACTATTAGGGGATTTACAAAAGTGATGGTGCCGAGTGGTGAAGTGGTGTAAGAATAACTAAGTGATAGGGTCTGGATGTGATAAAATATAGCATGGAAAAAAATATTAATGTGTGCAAAAAATAAAAAACAACACAAAAAAATATCAATATATATATGAAAAAGTTTCAGACATGTGCAAAGAGGAAAAAACCAAAAGTGCTTGTAATATTTGATGGTGAAAAAAATCCTGTATAAAGTGAATGAAAGTAAAAGAAGGGTGAAGTGCCTGATGATTGAATTGTATAAGGTTATAAACTACTAGTGAAAATAATGATATTATTGAGAGTTGGACTGTGTATATAAAGTATCAGTATGATGATAATATATCTGAATAACGGAAAATATGTGAATTAAATGTTCCATACTATGTGAGCTGCAGCTGTTCAAACATATCCAGTATTTGTACTTACTTGTTAGTTCCGACCCTTTCTGAATATATTGGCAGCATTCCAGAGATCACCTAAAGATCCATAGGAAGCTGCACCTTTATAGGGTTTGAGTTATATACCTATGAGTTAGACGGAAACATGATCCCGAGGGTAGTTGGCACCCGATACCACCTCGATAGCAGTTCATAGTTTTCATAGTTATCTCCTTCCCAATCTCCGCTGACCATTTTGTGGTATATGTAGGTAAGGCACCATGAGTGTGTTCTAAGATCAGTTGATACGTCAAAGATAAGGTATGTCGAGGAGTGTCAGAGAATGTGCATAGTTGTTCGAATCCGGTCAGGGGTCTGTGAATCTGTTTAGAGTCATGGAGCTTTTTACAGTACGAAGTCAGATGTCCGCAGGTGAGCCATGTCACTTTCCAATGGGGTAGATACAAAGGTGCCTAAGGTATTGTCGACAAACTGACGTGCCGTGG
Source organism: Aquarana catesbeiana (assembly GCF_042186555.1). Classification (NCBI taxonomy): domain Eukaryota; kingdom Metazoa; phylum Chordata; class Amphibia; order Anura; family Ranidae; genus Aquarana; species Aquarana catesbeiana. The sequence continues at coordinate 307,723,740 of NC_133331.1, forward strand.
GCCAGGAGTCCCTGTTATAATTATCTATAGTGTGTGTTGAGCTGCCTTACGGAAAATTTGGGTTGTCAAACAGAGGGGTGAGGGGGCTTGGTTCAGATGACAATGAGTAGCTATCTCTCCTACGATACCAGATTGCCAGGGCATCTCTAGTAAGAGGGGACAACGTTAAAAGTGATTTGTAAGTCCGCTCATAGCCCCAAAGAAGCGCTTGCAGATCATATGGAAATAGATCCTGTTCCACAGACGTGGAGGCTTTGAACATAGGATGGGGAAACCACTCGAGGATGCGGGAGACCACTGCCGATGTATGATAAAGCTCAAAATCAGGCAGGCCGCCTTTTGTGATAGGAGAGCATAAAAGTTTATGTTTCAGCCTCGGGTGGCTATCCCTCCACACAAATTGGATAGCCATAGATTGTAAGGTGCGAAAAAACGCTGAAGGGAGGGCAATAGGGAGGGCCTGAAATAAGTATAGTAACTTGGGGAGTATGTCCATTTTTAATGTGTTCATGCGACCTACCCAGGACAATGGTAGGTCCATCCGATCCTCCGTGAGGTGTCAGAGTTTTTTGAGTAGAGGGCCAAAGTTCAGGGGATATATGTCTGAGGAGTGTTTTGGTATGGCCGTGCCTAAGTATGATATAGAGTTCGATCGCCATTGAAACGAGAAATTGGATTGGAGGGAGGAATGTGTAGAATGTGACAGAGAGAGGTTTAGGACCTCCGTTTTAGAGATGTTTAGTTTATAATTACTAAAACGACCAAATCTATCTATCTCTGCAAGTATGGAGGGTATGCTAATATGAGGTTGGGTTACATAAAGGAGCAGATTATCTGCATATAAGGAGAGCTTACATTGGGATGAGGGAGTCTCTGCATCACAGGAGAGAAGGCAAGCCAGTATCTGGTGGCGTTGAGCGTATGTAATTAAATGTATGGTCTTGGTGGTGTTGTCCCTGGCCAAAGCCCACCTGGTCCTTATGTATGGTTTTCGGTAGCAGAGGAGATAAACGGTTTGCGAGGATCTTTGCGTACAACTTTAGATCAATATTTAGAAGGGATATCGGTCTATAGTTGGGGCAAAGAGAGGGGTCCTTACCAGATTTAGGGCTTGGAGTATAGAGGAAGAGAGGGCAATGTTCTTATCAATAGCATTAAAAGCCCTCGCTAGCAAAGGTGAAAGTTGAGGTGCAAACATTTTGTAAAAGCGTGAAGAAAAGCCATCTGGGCCAGGGCTCTTGCCATTTTTAAGAGTCTTTATTGCGATTAGGAATTCTGTTTCAGACAGGGAGGACACGAGGTCCTCGACATCTGACAGTGGGAAGGTTGGAAGTGCCGTCTCCTGAATGTATGAGGACAGATCTTGTGAGGTAGGTATAGGCGGCGGAACCCGGGGGGCGAGGTTGTATAGGGTAGAGTAATATTGGCGGAATTCTTCAGCTATCGCCGAGTTCTGCATTATTTTATCTTTAATGGGAGAGTTTATAAACGGGATAGACCGTCTGGTTTGCCGGGGTTGAAGTGTGTTTGCTAGATGTTTGCCACATTTATTGGCTTGTGAGTAGTGGACAAATCGCCCTTTGTCGCGAGCTATCAGAGACCTCTCCGCAAAAATTAGCAAGAGGTCCCTCCTAGCATTGGTGAGTTCTAGGAGAGTCGCATTGTCAGGGTTTTTTTAATGTGACTCTTCCAGATTGGCTATGGTGGTGAGAAGACGTGTCGTGTCCACCATGCGGGCACGCTTCAATCGGGACCCATGTTGAATTAGTTTGCCCCTAAGTACGCATTTAAGCGCTTCCCATTTTGTAAGCGGGTTAGTGGTGTCTTGGGCATGGTCCAACAGAAAGTGTTTAATGGTCTGTATAATGTCCTGTGAGCATACTGTGTCTAGTAGGAGATTATCGTTTAGCCTCCAAGAAGAGATTCGTTTGTGTGCAGGGATATTCCCCAAGTTCATGTGTATGGGGGCATGATCTGACCAAAGGGTAAGGCCAATAGAGGCGGAGGGTGAGTAGTCTAATAGGGACTGGGAGATGAAAAGGTAGTCCAATCTACTGTAGGAGGTATGTGCGGGGGAATAATAAGTGTAGTCCTTAGTGCTAGGATGAAGCATCCTCCACACATCCACAAGGGATAAATCAGCTAGAAGTGTTCTCATTTTGGTCAGGGAGGTCAGAGAGATTGAGGACTTACCAGTTGATGAATCAAGACAAGGTATCAAGGTGGAGTTGAGGTCTCCTCCCAGGATCATGTTAGTTGCGCAGAATCTTTTCAGCCGGGAAACCACCGAGGAGAGAAATTGTTGTTGATCCTGATTTGGCGAGTATACGTTAATAACAGTATAAATGACATTCATGTATGATAGTTTAATAAAAAAATATATCTACCTAGAGGGTCAATATAAGTTTCAAGAACGTTTGAGGTGAATGATGCATGGAATGCTATAGAAACCCCTTTAGATTTTGCTGAGGGGTTAGTACTGTGAAACCAAACGGGGTATTGTTTATGGAGAAATTATGGGATTTTGTCTGTTCTGGGTTTCTTGCAGAAGAAGGATTTGGGTCCGCATTTTGTGAAAGTGATATAGTATTTGCTGTCTCTTCTCTGGGATGTTAAGGCCCCTACAGTTTAATGAGGAGACTTTTAAGGAGGTTTGTGCAGCCATAAGAAAGCGGATTTAAATGGTGTATAAAAATAGACATAGGGGAGGCTCGCTGTCTCAAAGGGATGTGTGGAGGAGAAGAAGGGGGGAGAGGAAGGACATCTAGTGGTGGATTGAGAGAAGAAACACAGAAGTAGAGAAAGGAAATCAAGGCCTAAACAGCCTAACTATTTGCCTTGTGAACAACATATCAGCTAAGACCGCTATGGGCGCTGAAGACCCTAAGTGGGGGGGTTTGCTGTCAATGCACAGAGGAGCCCACACACGCCGGGCGACTATAATAAAAAAAAAAAGATTTTGCAATACTATGAACATAACAGCTCAGGGCTCTGCACTGCTGTGTGAGTGATAAACAGCTATACGCAATTCTCTTAGAGGGTAAATCCTCCAGAGACACACTAGGACTCAAACAGCATACAGAGCTTCTTACCCAGTATCAAAACATAAACAGTTTTGGTCTAAAGGAGGAGGGGGGGGGGGAGGAGGGGAGGGCTGGGATGAAACAAGTGGAGGGAACAATGGTCAACCAGAGGAATGTTTCCTATACCGCAGGTAGTCATACATCTAAATGATATATAAAAAAAGATAAAACTATAACATGAAACCTGTACTGAAAAAATAAGAGATTGGGTTAGTAGAATAGTGTCCCAACGAAACTGTAGACAGGGATGTCTTCACCGGTCAGGGGCCTGTGAAGAAAATTGTGGTCCATAATCAAAAGTAGAGGTTCAGCCCTCTGTCGCTGTGGAGAAGTCCGGCTTGCATCGTTTGTTCTTCTTCGTTTGCTTCTGCCATCCAGTTGCAGCTTTGAAACCAGGAGTGGCTGCATGAAGTGGCCAGTCCGGGATGGAGATCTGTGGCAGTTCAAAAGTCCCGAGGAACTTGGGGAGATCCCCTAGCGCACGGAATGTCGCAGATTTACCCTCATGAGATGCGAACAAGTTAAAGGGAATTCCCCAGCGGTATTTAATTTGTTTCGCTTGGAGGGTGCCTGTAAGGGGTTTTAGAGCACGCCGCATGTCCAGGGTCATTTTAGAGATGTCCAGAAGCAGAGATACCGGGGTGCCGTTGAAGTATATAGCATTTTGAGAACGTGCAGCTTGCCTAATGGCGTCTTTAATCGCATAGAAGTGCACCCTACAAATAACATCTCTGGGGTGTTCCAGGTTCGGGTTCTTAGGGCCGAGGGCTCTGTGGACACGATCTAGTTCCAGAGGGGCATCTTTGTCTTTCTGGAGCAGTTCGTTAAACATGGCAATGACTGCGGGGGCTAGGTCTTTGGTTTCAACAGATTCCGGGAGGCCGCGTATGCGTATGTTGTTACGTCTGGGCCTGTTTTCCTGATCATCTTGATGGTACATCAATTGCTGTATCTGCAGGGTGTGCTCATGTAGAATGGTTTCATGCGTTTGCAGTGTGGACGCAGTCTCCTCCATATGATGTTCCACTTCTTCAATCTTATTAGTGACATCCCTGCGCAGTTCAGAAACCTCTTGTTTATATGAACGCTCCAGTCGCTGTACACAGGCCTCAAAATCATGCGTAGTGGGGAGTGCTTTAATGTATGCCTCCATGTCCCATCCACCATAGGATCTGTGAGAGTCTGGGGAATGGCATGCAGAGCGGACTGAGCCGGTCTCAGAGTCAGGGGGGGACCGAGGACGTTGTCTGGTCTTCATGTGGGGAGTGGAACGCTGAGAAATAGCTCCTTGTGAGGCCGCATGTGTGCCTGAGGTCCGGGCCGGCGCCATCTTGGACGGGGGGGCCGGAATGATTTTGCCTCAAACGGGTGAAGAAACGGTCTATGTCCCCTTCAAGATGCGGATCGGGGGTATGGTGCCTGTCTCCCCCACCTCTCCTCCCCATAACTGACCTTATTTCAGGTGCTGGGAAGTGCTGAGAGCCTTGGATTGTCCGGCGTGTGCGGGAGCTCCAGAGGGGAACGTCTTACTTCCTCATGCGCTCGCCCACACCCCTCATTCACTTTATACAGGATTTTTTTCACCATCAAATATCACAAGCACTTTTGGTTTTTTCCTCCTTGCACATGTCTGAAACTTTTTCATATACTGTATAAATTTATATTTTTTTGTGTTGTTTTTTATTTTTTGCACACATTAATATTTTTTTCCATGCTATATTTTATCACATCCAGACCCTATCACTTAGTTATTCTCACACCACTTCACCACTCGGCACCATCACTTTTGTAAATCCCCTAATAATACTTTGCACACCCATTCCAATTTACCATATATCTTGTATATTACAATTCAAACCAAAAAACAAACTCAAATACGAGTGAATGGACAATATTAGTTGATATTTCCTTATTAATTGATTTGAACATTAAGCAGTCTGGCTACATAGGACAATACGGAATACTTACCCGACACCTGCTGACCGCACATTCATTCTTACAAATATTAAATTGCAGGTGCCTCGCCCCACACTTTCCCCACTGGGTCCAAGTGCGTGGCTCCTTGCAAGCCCCATAAACGATGGACGCGCCTTGAGGGGATGGAGGGAACAGGCGGACATTGTGGGACAACCGAACGTAACCATTTTTACTAACTCTAGCCAGGCGATACATTCCTACTTTCCCATCCCCAGAATGGTAAGTACTTCACCATATGTATGGGGATGTACTCTCAATACTTTTAAAATATTATGAAATGACCCATCATGTTTTGTACACTGCAGAAAATCCTTAATAGAACCTTTTGATGTATCTCCTTAGAATTTAAAATCCCCCTGAAGACCATAAGAGAAAAGAGTTGAAATGCATTGGGGTATTCATGGGGTATTCATGTGGACAGCATCAATACAATGCAACTGTATAATTAGAATTTTCCTAATGAATTGATTGCCATGAGTGATGGTTTTTTGTTGTTGTCTGTGTCTCCAACCAAAAATTTGTATTCAATATTGATTGTTCCAATGTAGCTTATTTCATGTTGGAATTAAATAATAATATTTTTACAATATGGTTTCAGAAAAATATTTTGCTGCTAAAAAACCCCCTGGGGAAACTTTTCCACTATTTTGCAATGCTTTTTGGGGTGCGCAGCTGTGCCAACTCATGCATGTGCTATTTCACTTTGTTGTAGCTTTTAAGAGGGAACCCCACACAAAAAAATCACAAAAAAAGAGCAAGGGCCCCCTAAAAAAAAAAAAAACATACTGGACCCTTATCTGACCATACAGCCTGGCTGGTTAGGAAAGGAGGATGACGAGAGGACAAGCGTTCCCCCCCCACCCCCCTGAATCATACCGGACCACATACCCTCAACATGAGTAAGTGCTTTGCCAAAGGGAGGACCCTCCAGCAAAGCACATTATCCCCACGTTGATCAGGACAAGGGCCTATTCCCCACAACCCTAGCCTGGTGGTTGTGGGGGTCTGTAGGCAGGGGGGCTTCATGGAATCTTGAAGCCCCCTTTAGCAATAAGGGGGAACCCAGATACCAGTTCCCTCATGTGAACAATTAAAGGGTACATAGTATCCCTACTAATTCACAAAAAAAGTAAAGCATAAACAAGTCACGTTTTTTACCAAGTCCTTTAGTTAAAAAAATAAATAAATGCCCCATGTTGTCCATCTGCCCTCGATCACTTCACCCAGTCATATAAGGATTGGAGTTTTGGTTCCCAAACCAAAAAACCAAGGGGCAGGGGCAGTTGGACTATTACGGTACAGGTAGATAGGTAAAGTCAAGTGTAGAAACACATATATAGGAAAATATACATAGAATTTTTATTATATATAAAACACAAAGCGCTTTGATGCTAAATAGCTGATAATTACACATAAAACCAAGTGAGGCTGCTATCAAAAGAGAGTGTTTTCAGAGTCACTTAAAAAGAATAAATAATGATATTTGAAGCGCTTCACAATGTGCATGAAAATGAATATATAAGAATAAATATAAATAGTCAAATAAATCCAGCGGTGAGTAAAAATTCCTAAAAAATCCAGCAATCAAAATAGTGTAAAATTATAAAAAATTAGTGACACCAAATGTGTAAAAAAATTCACATAAAAAATCCACATAAAAATAAATATATAGGAATGTATTCAGAAGGTTCAATTATACAGGTGTAGAATCCTGATTGGTATAGAGCTTTTGATCACTAGCAAAGCTGTTTAAAAACACTTGCTTAATTAAGGTGCTCATTGACCTTCATAGTAACAATGTGTTTTTTGCTTCTATTCACAACCAATGTGAGAATCATAAACAGGCAGATAAGACAAAAAACCAATCATTGTGCAATAGTTAGGATACCAAGGTACACAGGCAAACTTCAATCCACTCACGTGTGCCTTATAATGATAAGGCATATGCAGGTTTTACTATAGCAGGCAGCCGCCTTAGACAGGAGCAGATTCACTGCAGTACACTGTGTGATACTGCTGATCTGCACAGAGCGTCCTTGGCTCCTCCATTATATTTATTTTTATGTGGATTTTTTATGTGAATTTTTTTACACATTTGGTGTCACTAATTTTTTATAATTTTACACTATTTTGATTACTGGATTTTTTAGGAATTTTTACTCACCGCTGGATTTATTTATATCATTATTATAGAATTTTTATTAATACAAGATCAATAAAACACACATAATCATGTACAATTTAAAAACATAGTGATAATCCATACAAATCACCAGTATAATGGACCCCAAGAGGGGAAAATCACAGTGGGATTGAGGGTCATGAAAAGCATCTCAACTAGTTTTGCGGTCTATTGCCACTTCGTCAGGAGAATATCTGTAATTTGATTAACAGTTTATCAGTAACTATACAAATTAGCCAAAAACAATAGTACAGTCACACATAACAATGATAACAATATATACATGGGGAAAAGAGGGCTAAGCTGCTTACCTAGGTACCCTTGCCATTGATATAGATCAGCGCTTTTCAACATTCTTGTAGTCAATTTGTAAATTGACAACGCTATACAAGTACCTGTGGTGAAAAAATAATAAAATAAATGCACCTTAAGATTCAGTAATGTCGGTACACCATTTCCTAACAAGTCACCTCTCCTCTGGAACTTCCTGTCTTTACCCTATATCACTTCCTGTCCGTACATGACATCACTTCCTGTCTTTACCCTACATCACTTCCTGTCCGTACATGACATCACTTCCTTTTTTGCGTTCCACGCTCAGGAGTGAGATCACCATCTTGTGGAGAATTTAAATACAACAGCCTTCATTCATAAATACTGCAGTCTTTATTCATACATTAAAACTCGGCACATTTACATTTTCGGCACGTTTATTATTTTTTTATTGCTTATCTTTATCCTCATGTAAAACCAAATAACAATAATAAAATATAATCATTTTCATTTTAGTGCTATTAAACACACACACTATATATAATTGTATATATACAGTGCCTTGAAAAAGTATTCATACCCCTTGAAATTTTCCACATTTTGTCATGTTACAACCAAAAACGTAAATGTATTTTATTGGGATTTTATGTGATAGACCAACACAAAGTGGCACATCATTGTGAAGTGGAAGGAAAATGATAAATGGTTTTAAATTTTTTTACAAATAAATATGTGAAAAGTGTGGGGGGTACATTTGTATGGCGCCCCCCCTGAGTCAATACTTTGTAGAACCGCCTTTCGCTGTAATTACAGCTGCAAGTCTTTTTGGGGATGTCTCTACCAGCTTTGCACATCTAGAGAGGGACATTTTTTCCATTCTTTGCAAAATAGCTCAAGCTCTGTCAGATTGGATGGAGAACGTCTGTGAACAGCAATTTTCAAGTCTTGCCACAGATTCTCAATTGGATTTAGGTCTGGACTTTGACTGGCCCATTCTAACACATGAATATGCTTTGATCTAAACCATTCCATTGTAGCTCTGGCTGTATGTTTAGGGTTGTTGCCCTGCTGGAAGGTGAACCTCCTCCCCAGTCTCAAGTCTTTTGCAGACTCTAACAGGTTTTTTTCTAAGATTGACCCTGTATTTGGCTCCATCCATCTCCCCATCAACTCTGACCAGCTTCCCTATCCATGCTGAATAAAAGCATCCCCACAACATGATTCTGCCACCACCATGTTTCACAGTGGGGATGGTGTGTTCAGGGTGATGTGCAGTGTTAGTTTTCCACCACACATAACGTTTTGCTTTTAGGCCAAAAAGTTCAATTTTGGTCTTATCTTCAAGCAGTATCAATTCCTATTTGGTTTTTGGTCTACTACAACTGGATGTTATTGGAGTCTTCTATTTCTGTTCTTTTTTGCTCTTCTTCTCCTTCAGTAGAGCAGACCCCAAGCCAGTCTCGCTGTTTGTCCCAGGTTCTTTTCCCTAAAGGTGCACGGCAGCCAGGCACAGAGCAGTTTTTCTGTCTCTTCATTCAATAACCAGGCAGAAGGCTTTTTTTGGGGGTTTTATTGGTTGAAGAACTGGGATGGGGAATTGGGTTAACCTTGGGATATTCCAGAACTAGTGCAACTTTAACTGAGGACCACTCTCTAGTAGAACTAACTTCTTCAAGGCAGGCCTCTATTAAAAGAGGATGTGGGCATACAGCGATCGCGGGCCGCCGGCGGACATCGAGTGGGCGGCCCGCTCATGCCCGTTATCCTGCTTTTACGGACTGACGTACAGATAACGTCAGTTCGTGCAGGAGAGCTGACCTGCTGCAGTATATCTGCGTGAGCAGGTCGGCAAGTGGTTAATATATACAGATCTTTCTTTCCGGATTGTATTGTCTACCTCTTTTATCCATTCCCTATGTGTCGGTGGATTCATTGCTAGCCATTTTCTCCCTATTAACTGAATAAACACCTAATTCTTGCCATATGTTTGTTATTTCCAATATTTTCATTTCTTATACATTCCAAGATAAATATCGCTGGATTCAGCTCAAAGTTGACACCAAAGACCAAGTCTATGGTGTCAACAACCTTCCTTCAATATCTATGCAGCTTTGGACATCTCCACATCATATGGATGAGATCTCCCCTCAGATCCCCACACCTTGGACATCTAGCATCGGGTCTCCACCCAAATAAGAATAGCTTTCGGGGGGTTGTAATACCTTCTGTGAAATAGCAACTGGGAAGTTCTTTGCGATGGGGATAATGATACTAATGGTCCAGTATCTAATATGTATCTCCAGTGTTCCTCTGTTATATCTCCCAATTCTTCTACCCATCGATGTTTACAAGGGAGTTGGCCTTTACCATTTATCGCTCCTTCACATATCTTTTCATATATTTCCGATATCAATCCTTTAGTCAGGTTTGCATAGGTTACTTTACGAAGAATAGTAATCCCACTCCACTCCAGCAGTTTCCCTCTAAATTGTTTGTCCAAATCATGCCTACTTTGTAAATATCTATAGAAAGACTGTTTTGGTATACCATATTCCTCTCTAACCTCCTGAAATAATTTAAAGGTTGTCTCTCTATATAATTGGATTCATCGCACCAAACCACACCTTTCCCATTCTTTACTCCTCTCTATATATTCAACCTCTTGTATATATTTATTATCCCATATGGGTGAAAATTCTTCTCCCTCATAAGAAATGACCTCTATCTTGGTAGTTGTTGAATGTCTCACTAAGATGGCTCTTTTTTTTACCAGTTAAGGGGTACCCACTGCTGAACCAACTGTGGAAGTGATGGCTTGGGAAATTTTTAAACCCAATGGAATGATTGGTGGTGTAGTGTCTGACAGATGAGAACAGTTTATTTCAAAGTTCTGGAAACGATTTTGCTCAAATTAAGGTGTAACAGTTAATCTGTCTTCTGCTTTTCATCCTCAGTCTAATGGTCAGATTGAGAAGACCAATCAAACGATAGAGCAGTACATTCAATGTTTTGTCAGTTAATTTCAGGATGATTGGGTGGACTACCTTCCTACAGCAGAACTTGCTTATAACAATTCTAAACATAGATCCACTTCTTAAAGTTCTTTTTGGCCCCTGCGTGGGCAACTGATGTCTGTATGAACTTTCTATTTTATGTAATAAAAATGGGCTGATACGCCTTAAAATACAGTTTGCTCTGGCACAACTCATTGAAAATGCACCTACCACATGAGTGTAATCACCCCAATACCAGAAAGGGGATACACAGATGACATGACACTGACAAACTCTCTGAGCCACTGATGGGTATGACCTCTGTATCACTGATGATGAAGATAATAACTGGGAAATAATGGAGCTGATCACTGTGAACATGAGGAGCATAACCAAGATGGCAGCGATGAAAATATTCTATGTGGCATTTGTAGTGGCTCCATGTATTCTTAGAATATTATCTGGCACACATTTGGAACCGGACCTTCTGGATCATCTGGAGCTGGACCTTCTGGACTCTCTGAAACTGGACCTTCTAGATCCTCTGGAACTGGACCTTCTGGATCCTCTGAAACTGGACCTCCTCGATCCTCTGGATCTGGACCTCCTGGATCCTCTGGAACTGGACCTTCTCGACTCTCTGGAACTGGACCTTCTCGAGTCTCTGGAACGGGACCTTTTAAATTTTCTGGAACGGGACCTTCTCGACTCTCTGGAACGGGACCTTCTCGACTCTCTGGAACGGGACCTTCGCGACTCTCTGGAACGGGACCTTCGCGACTCTCTGGAACGGGACCTTCTCGACTCTCTGGAATGGGACCTTCTTGACTCTCTGGAAATGGATCTCCTGGGTTCTCTGGAACTGGACCTTTTGGATCCTCTGGAACTAGACCTTTTGGATGCTCTGGAACTGGACCTTCTGGATCCTCTGGAAATGGACCTTCTGGACTCTCTGTGACTGGACCTCCGTGATCCTCTGGAACTGGACCTCCCAGATTCTCTGGAACTGGATCTTCTGGACTCTATGGAACTTGACCCCCTGGGCTCTTTGGAACTGGACATCCTGGACTCTTAGGAACTGGACCTTTTAGACTCTCACATATCACTAATAAAACACCAATGGAAGACTCTCTATGAACTGAGCACATTCCAATCAGGAAATCATCTAAAAATGTTAGTTTGTAAAAAATTAATCAGAACAGAATATTGTAGAGTAGAGCTTTCTTGTTTATTGTAGAAAATCGGATTACGTTATTAACACACAATAAAGAATCTAAATTAAATCTAATTTAAAAATAATGATACTTTAGTCAGTTCAATAAAAAGTTAGTTTCTTCAGTAAAGCAAAAAAAGATGTACAGTATATTGGCTAATAGCAACCAATAAAAGGTATGGTCCATGGATTGGCGTATTCTATGGTGGGGTCTGTGTGAGTGTGGGACTAAGTCAGCATTGTTTAGAGGATCGTATTACTACAATTGAATCCCTGCAGACCTATAACTATCACATCATTCCCAAAAAAATCCCATTGTACTTTGGCCACGCCTCCAAATAAGACAATATGAACGCAAAAACTTTATTAGCCTCTGTGAATATTCTGGGGTCCAAGAAGTGATTTTCTTTAACAGAAACATTTTATACATTCTGACTATAAGGAAGGACACATGTTCTCTGGGGGTTATTCTTGCCACACTCCCCATTTGTCCATCTGAACATTAAAAAGGTAGTTAGTCCATGTGAATTTCCTGGTGTCGATCATGGGCACTTTTTTGACTGAAGCATTTCCCGCACTTTGAACATGAATAAGGACGCTCCCCTGTGTGACTTCTCTGGTGAGCAACAAGTTTGCGTTTCATATTGAAACCTTTCCCGCACTCTGAACATGAAAAGGGACGCTCACCTGTGTGAGTTCTCTGATGTAAAAAAAGGTGTACTTTCTGAATGAAACCTTTACCACAGTGCGAACACGAGAATGGACGCTCACCAGTGTGAGTTTTCTGATGTTTAAGAAGGTTTCCTTTATGATTGAAACCTTTACCACAGTGCGAACACAAGAATGGACGCTCACCTGTGTGAATTCTTTGGTGATTAACAAGTTCTACTTTCTGAATAAAACATCTCCCGCACTCTGAACATGAAAAAGGACGCTCACCTGTGTGAGTTCTCTGATGATTTAGAAGGCTTCCTTTCTGAATGAAACCTTTACCACAATGCGAACACGAGAATGGACGCTCACCGGTGTGAATTCTTTGGTGGTTAACAAGAAGTACTTTCCGAATAAAACCTCTCCCGCACTCTGAACATGAAAAGGGATGCTCACCTGTGTGAGTTCTCTGATGTAGAAGAAAGTTTTCTTTGAGAGTATAACGTTTGCCGCACTCTGAACAGGTTAAAGGATGCACACTCTTATGACTTTTCTGGTGTGTAGGAGGCTCTCTGGTTTCTTTGGAAGAATTCCCAGACACTGTAGATGACAAGGAATGCTCTCCTGTGTGAGCTCCTTCATGGTTTAAGGAAGATTCTTCAGGATTAGATGGATCTGTTGATTTATCTGTACTGTGAGATTCAAAAATAATAGTATGTGGATTATCAGAAGATTCCTCAGGATCAGAGAAATCCCATGATCTCTCTATATGATAAGTTCCATGATGTATTATTTGTGTAATGCGATTCACTCCTGGAGAACGTTGTGTGGTGGGATTTTCTTCTGCTTTATATTCTGAAGATACATTATTCAGGACATAGTGTCCACCTGTTGGAAATCAATGTTTAAATGTCATAATAATTCTTCATGTCTTTCATTCAGAAGTCATATACAGTATGTTGGTCTAACACACTACAGTATCTCAGAGCTCTGGCATGGAATGAAGTGCAATCATAACATAAAATATCAATACAAACCAGATAAAGATACAGCATCTCCTCCTCATTTGTTGGGAACATGACGTTATATTGAGGAATGGAGATGGACCTTTCATGGTGTACAGTATCTTCACGGTGCACTTATTTAAATGAATCTTTTATACTCATAGAAGAAAAAGAAAATTGTGAACATTTCTGCATTTAGTGATTATTACTTACTTCTGTTGATATAAAGAGAAGATTCCTCCTGTTCATTTTTCATGGTCATGTCCTTCATAGACTGCTGATCTCCACTCACCAACGCCTCTTCTTCTTCCTCTTTAACCTCAAGTTTGATGTCTTTTCCTAATTTATCCTGAACCCCAAAACAAAAAATAAAATATCTGGAAAATTAAGTTCAATATAAAAAAGAAATATCTATAAGAAAGTTACCTCATAGTTTAGAATAACTTTTGAGTTCTATAGTTCAGTTCTTTATACCTGATGATGGTGAGGGATGCTTTGATCTTCCTGTGTGGAATCCTGGGAATAATGAAGACTATCCGCCTCCATAGACTGCTGAGCTCCACTCACCAGCATCTCTTCTTCTTCCTTTTTAATCTCATCTTTAATGTCTTTCAATTCTTCAGTCTAAACCCCAAAGATGACAGAATACATTTATAAAAAAGAAACAAGAAGTTATTTTGAAGAATGTGGTCTCATATGTTAGAATTCTTTTTATATTTTAGTTGCTCACTCCCACCTACCTGATGATGGTGAGGGATGGTGTGATCTTCCTGTGTGGAATCCCAGGAATACAGAGGACGGGGATATCTCTCTGGTGGGTTCCCATTACTGGATCCATCTGTTGGAAACACACACACTGACTGAATACATTTTTTTCCATACTGCTCTCTCCTTTACAATAAAGTCTCCTCTTACCCGGTGATGTGAGGGGCGGCTGATTCTCCATCATGACGTCCTTGTAGAGATCCTTGTGTCCTTCTAAATACTCCCACTCCTCCATGGAGAAATAGACAGTGACATCCTGACACCTTATAGGAACCTGACACACACAATGATACAGTCACCATCCAGACACATCCCTTCTCTGTTACTGGATAATGTCCCAGAATTCCCGGCACCGCTCACCTCTCCTGTCAGCAGATCAATGATCTTGTTGGTGACTCCTAGAATCTTCTTGGCACTGGTTACCTCTGTTGTCAGCCAGTGAGGTGGAGGCACTGTGATGGGTGATGTCCTATGAAGATGACTGCTGGGTGTTCATGGATCTCCAGATGTTTCCTTCACAATTTTTTAATTCTGTGTATAGAGAGAAAGTAATTATCAATGAAGACGTCATAGAATCCTTCTCTCCTCTCTAGATAGAACAATGTTTTCATTATAGAGATAAGGATAAAGTTATGTGACCCTCCCAGAATCCTCCTCACCTCCTCACCTCCTCACCTCCTATTGATTTAAACAGGACACACTTCTCTGTCGATAGACAATATACTGAGAATTATTTGGACTATACCAGGATGTGTAATGTCTATACTAGGGATGACCTCAAGATTCAGTCCAAAAAAGTATGGACCAAACCTTGACTGTTCGGATGAACAACCAAACATTTACCCTTTCGGTGGGATAAGACCATCATGTACAATATCTCACAGAAGTGAGTACACCCCTCACATTTTTGTAAATATTTTATTCTATCTTTTCATGTGACAACATTGAAGAACTAACACTTTGCTACAATGTAAAGTAGTGAGTGTACAGCTTGTAAAACAGTGTAAATTTGCTGTCCCCTCATAATAACTCAACACACAGCCATTAATATCTAAACCGCTGGCAAAAAAAGTGAGTACCCCCCTAAGTGAAAATATCGAAATTGGGCCCAAAGTGTAAATATTTTGTGTGGCCATCATTATTTTTCAGCACTGCCTTAACCCTCTTGAGCATGGAGTTTCTGTGCTGTTTGGCATATTGTAAGCGGGATACTTTGTGGCATTTGCGTAGTAATGGTTTTCTTTTGGCAACTGGACCATGCAGCCCATCTTTCTTCAAGTGCCTCCTTATTGTGCATCTTTAAACAGCCACACCACGTTTTCAGAGAGTCCTGCAGTTATTTGTGGGTTTTTCTTTGCATCCCGAACAATTTTCCTGGCAGTTGTGGCTGAAATTTTAGTTGGTCTACCTGACCGTGGTTTGGTTTCAACAGAACCCCTCATTTTCCACTTCTTGATTAGAGTTTGAACACTGCTGATTGGCATTCTTAATTCCTTGGAAATCTTTTTATATCCCTTTCCTGTTTTATACAGTTCAACTACCTTTTCCCGCAGATCCTTTGGCAATTCATTTGCTTACCCCATGACTCATAATCCAGAAACGTCAGTGCAGCACTGGATGAAAGATGCAAGGGTCTGTCAGGAGTCCAGAAACTTGACCTTTTATACACACACACTGATTACAAGCAAACAGATCACAGGTGAGGATGGTTACCTTTAATAGCCATTTAAACCCCTTTGTGTCAACTTGTGTGCATGTTATCTGGCCAAAATCACCAGGGTATGTAAACTTTTGATCAGGGTCATTTGTGTAGTTTCTGTTGTGATTATGATTTAAAAAAGTGTAAACACAGTTGATAATAAATGGCTTCAGCCAAACACTAACCATGAGTGAAAGAAATGTTTTTGTGTTATCATTCATATTCTCAGAAAAATGGCCAAGAAATCATATATTCTGCCAGGGTATGTAAACCTATGAGCACAACTGTATATAATATAAAACTGCAGGCAGGCCACTGGACAAATCACTAGGGACAAAAGGGATGTGAAATGATTTGATACAGTAATGTAATCTGTAAGATTACAGTGTACTGTATGTGTTATCAATTTATCACCTTTTGAATTTGCCGCCAGGGTCTGCCCCGTGAGTCGAGACGCTCGCAGGGAATGGAGCCTGGCACACAGAGGCATCAGGCGGAGGACATGGCCACACTCGGGATTATCGCCATAGAGGTTAATATATGTTATAGAATGGGTGTACCACCCTGCATCCATACTTTGCCCCCTTGCTTCACTGCACCTGGGGCAGCTGCCCCTCGTGCCCACCCCTTGTCCTGGCTCTGCTCCCTGCATGCAGCATGGGGGTCAACGCCCATCTGAATGAAGTCTTAAGGGGGACCCCGTGCAAAAAATAAAAACTAAGGAAATGCAGATCAGTCTTAGTCAACTTAGACACCCTAAAGACCACCGATATACCCCTGCTTACATAGCCGAGACTCCCATACTTCCTCCTATTGGTCTCCCTTCCTCCATAAGCCCCCAGGTGCTGATACCTCATCCTCTCAAGATGCTCTCACCCCAAAGAGTAAAAGCTAACTACCAAAAACACCTGACGAAAAATAGGTGCGATCTTGACACCCCCTGGACCCCCCTCCCATCACTGATTACATTTCCCAAACTGGACTTTTTTAGTGTCAGGAACATCTCACCCTGTTGCCCACCCTAGATCTTACAATGTCTAGCATCACCAACTCTTCTGTGACTATTCACGTTCTTTTAATGTCTTGAATACCTCACTATTGTATGCTCACGCTTTACCGTTGTTTTGTTTTTTGTATTGTTTTGTTTTTGTTATAAATAAAACTTTTCTGTTAAAAAAATAAAAACTGTGAAATCCTGACATAATTTATACCAGACCACTCAGCTATTAAGAGGGAACTCCACACAAAAAAAAAGAGCAAGGCCCCTTAAAAAAAAAAAAAAAAAAAGAAACATACTAGACCCTTATCTCCCTTATCTAACCATACAACCTGGCTGGTTAGGAAAGGAGGACGACGAGAGGACAAGTGTCCCCCACCCCACCCCCCTGAATCATACCAGACCACATACCCTCAACATGAGTAAGTGCCTTGACAAGGGAGGACCTTCCAGCAAAGCACATTATCCCCATGTTGATCAGGACAAGAGCCTCTTCCCCACAACCCTGACATGGTGGTTGTGGGGGTCTGTAGGCAGGGGGCTTCATGGAATCTGAAGCCTCCTTTAGCAATATGGGGGAACCCAGATACCAGTTCCCTCATGTGAACAATTCAAGGGTACATAGTATCCCTACTAATTCACAAAAAAGTAAAGTGTAAACAAGTCACGGTTTTTACTAAGTCCTTTACTTAAAAAATAAATAAATGCCCCATGTTGTTCATCCGCCATCGATCACTTCACCCAGTCATATAAGGATTGGAATTTTGGTTCCCAAACCAAAAAACCAAGGGGCAGGGGCAGTTGGACTATTACATTGCAGGTAGATAGGTAAAGTCAAGTGTAGAAACACATATATAGGAAAATATACATAGAATTTTTATTAATATAAGATCAATAAAACACACATAATCATGTACAATTTAAAAACATAGTGACAATCCATACATATCACCAGTATAATGGTCCCCAAGAGGGGAAAATCACAGTGGGATTGAGGGTCATGAAAAGCATCTCATCTAGTTTTGCGGTCTATTGCCGCTTCATCAGGAGAATATCTGTAATTTGATTAACAGTTTATCAGTAATTATACAAATTAGCCAAAAACAATAGTACAGTCACACATAACAATAATAACAATATATACATGGGGAAAAGAGGGCTAAGCTGCTTACCTAGGTACCCTTGCCAGTGATATAGATCAGCGCTTTTCAACATTTTTGTAGTCAATTCGTAAATTGACAACGCTATACAAGTACCTGTGGTGAAAAAATAATAAAATAAATGCACCTTAAGATTCAGTAATGTCTGTATGCCATTTCCTAACAAGTCACCTCTCCTCTGGAACTTCCTGTCTTTACTCTATATCACTTCCTGTCCATACATGACATCGCTTCCTGTTTTAACCCTACATCACTTCCTGTCCGTACATGACATCACTTCCTTTTTTTTGCGTTCCACGCTCAGGAGTGAGATCACCATCTTGTGGAGAATTTAAATACCACAGCCTTCATTCCTAAATACTGCAGTCTTTATTCATACATTAAAACTCTGCCGCCTCCGCCCCCTATTCAGGCATCGGGCCCCTTTTTGGATGCTGGATGCCTGAATTACAGCGGCGGAGGTGTATTTTTGAAGCACATGATTACAGCCATAGGCTCTAATAGGCTTCAAAAAAGGTGAACTTGGAGCGCAGAGCATTGCGCTCGGAGTCCACCCAAGTGTGTTAGAAAAGCAAATTAATATAAGCTTTTCTAACACTGCACTGCCTCTCCACCAATCAGGTAGTGTGGGTCTGATACCCATCACCTGATTGGCTGAAAGGACAGGCGCTGTGATTGGACGCCTATCAGGAGGAGGGGAGGAGACGCATGGAGGACACAGCTCGCCACTGCAAGGTCCCACAGCTCATAGCCATCACCCGCTGCCTGACCCACCACTGAGATAGGGTAAGTTCCGGGCAGACAGCGAGTGGGCGAGGGGGGGTCACAGTGGCAGCATTTGATGGGCACAATGGCAGCATTTGATGGGCACAATGGCAGCATTTGATGGGGAACAGTGGCAGCATTTGATGGGCACAATGGCAGCATTTGATGGGGAACAGTGGCAGCATTTGATGGGCACAATGGCAGCATTTGATGGGGAACAGTGGCAGCATTTGATGGGCACAATGGCAGCATTTGATGGGGCACTGTGGAACCATTTTATGATGGGACACAGTGGCAGTATTTAATGGCACAGTGGCTGCATTTAATGGGCAGAGTGGCTGCTATTGATGGGCACAGTGGCTGCATCTGATGGCACAGTGGCTGCTATTGATGGGCACAGTGGCTGGCACAGTGGCTGCAATTGATGGGCACAGTGGCTGCATTTCATGGGTGCAGTGAGGCTGCAATTGATGTGTTTTTTTTCAGTTTCTTTGCGCCCCCCAGAAATTTTTGAGCACCAGCCACCACTGGTCCCGAGACTCATCAGACCACGCAACGTTTTTCCAATCTTCTACTGTCCAACTTTGGTGAGCCTCAGTTTCCTGTTCTTAGCTGACAGGAGTGATACACGGTGTGGTCTTCTGCTTCTGTAGCCAATCTGCTTCAAGGTTCGATGTGTTGTGCGTTCAGAGATGGTATTCTGCATACTTTGGTTGTAATGAGGGTTTGAGTTACTGTTGCCTTTCTATCATCCTGAACCAGTCTGCCCATTCTCCTCTGACCTCTAACATCAACATGGCATTTTCCGCCACATAACTGCCCCTCACTGGATATTTTCTCTTTTTCAGGCCATTCTCCATAAACCCGGGAGACGGTTGTGTGTGAAAATCCCAGTAGATCAGCAGTTTCTGAAATACTAAGACCAGCCCATCTGGCACCAACAACCATGCCACGTTCAAAGTCACTTAAACCCCCTTTCTGATGCTCAGTTTAAACTTCAGCAAGTCGTCTTCACCACATCTAGGTGCCTAAATGCATTAGGTTGCAGCCATGTGATTAGCTGAATAACAATTTGTGTTACCAAGCTTTTGAACCGGTGTACCTAATAAAGTGGCCGGTGAGTGTATATACATCTCTATATGATCTTATTAGGCACCATAACTGGATCGTCAGACACATCGAGGACTACAATTGACCTCTACGATTGAGCTCCTATTGGACAAAACATGTTAAAATGAGGTTCTCCAATGGGTTGGAGACCAAGCTGAAGCCATTATTTACTAAGAGGAGCTCACTATATGGTGAGGTAGTGTGCGGAGAGGCACTAACTTGTTGTAGGCCTCAATGTGTCTAATAAGCCAGTAATCAACCTGACCAGCACCTGCAAACACTGTGGCCAGTTGGCTGGGATAACAGATTGGGGTATTCAAGCAGTATCAATTTCTATTTGGTTTTTGGTCAACTACAACTGGATGTTATTGGAGTCTTCTATTTCCGTTCTTTTTTGCTCTTCTTTTTCTTCAGTAGAGCAGACCCCAAGCCGGTCTCGCTGTTTGTCCCAGGTTCTTTTCCCTAAAGGTGCACGGCAGCCAGGCACAGAGCAGTTTCTCTGTCTCTTCATTCAATAACCAGGCAGAATGCTTTTTTGGGGGGTTTTATTGGTTGAAGAACTGGGATGGGGGATGGGGTTAACCTTGGGATATTCCAGTCAAGTCCAGTGCAACTTTAACTGAGGACCACTCTCTAGTAGAACTAACTTCTTCAAGGCAGGCCTCTATTAAAAGAGGATGTGGGCATACAGCGATCGCGGGCCGCCGGCGGACATCGAGTGGGCGGCCCGCTCGTACCCGTTATCCTGCTTTTACGGACTGACGTACAGGTACGTCAGTTCGCGCAGGAGAGCTGACCTCAGAGGCGTAACTAGATCCTTTAGTGCAAGAAACAATGATGGGCCCCCCCCTCCATCCGAGCTCCATGCCTATCAGTGCTCATCAATGCCCATCAATGCCTCCTATCACAGCAGCCTATCAGTGCCCCCTATCAGTGCCCCCCTTCAGTGCTCATCAGTGCCCCTATCAGTGCCTTCTTAGTGCCCCCTATCAGTGCCCCTAGTGCCTTCTCAGTCCCCCTATCAGTGCCTCCCTTCAGTGCTCATCAGTAAATCCCATTGGTGCCTCCCATCGGTGCCCCCTATCAGTGCTCATCAGTAAATCTTATTAGTGCCTCCCATCGGTGCCCCCAATCAGTGCTCATCAGTAAATCTTATTAGTGCCTCCCATCGGTGCCCCCAATCAGTGCCCCCTAGTGCCTTATCAGTGCCCCCATCAGTTCCTCCTATAATTGCCCACCAGTGCCTCCCATCAGTGCCCCCTATCAGTGCCCCCTAGTGCCTTCTCAGTGCCCCCTATCAGTGCCTCCCTTCAGTGCTCATCAGTAAATCTTATCAGTGCCCATCAGAGTCCTCTATCAATGTCCATCAGATTCCTCTATCAGTGTCCTCTATCAGTGTCCATCAGTGTCCATCAGTGCCCTCTATCAGTGTCCATCAGTGCCCTCTATCAGTGTCCATCAGTGCCCTCTATCAGTGCCCATCAGAGTCCTTTATCAGTGTCCATCAATGCCCTCTATCAGTGCCCATCAGTGTCCTCTATCAGTGCCCATCAGAGTCCTCTGTCTTCTCAGGACAGCACGGCTCTGAGCGGAGAGCGTGTCTCTCCAGTGGCATCACTAGGGTTGGTGTCACCCGGTGAGGAAAAAATTGGTGTCACCCCCCTCCACCAACTATAGCCCCCCTCAGTACAGACCCCCATCCACTAACTGCAGACCCCCCTCTCAGTATAGACCCCCCACTAAGTACAGACCCCCCTCTTGCAGTATAGATCCTCCTCACTAAGTACAGACCCCATCCATCAGTATAGCCCCCCTCATTGCAGACCCCCCATCTATCAGTATAGCCCCCTCTATCAGCATAGACCCCCATATATCAGTGTAGACCCCCTTAGTGCAGACCCCCATCTATCAGTATAGACCCCCCTCAGTGCAGACCCTCATCTATCAGTATAGACCCCCCTCTATCACTATAGACTCCAGTGTAGACCCCCTCCATCAGTGCAGACCTCCCCTCCCTCATTGCAGACCCCCCTCCATCAGTTCACACCCCCCCAGTACAGACCCCCCCTCCATCAGTGCAGGCCCCCCCACAATGCAGACCACCCCCACTCCATCATTGCAGATCCCCCCATCAATGCAGACCCCCCCTTATTGCAGACCACCCCCTCCATCAGTTCACACCCACCTCAGTACAGACCCCCCCTCCATCAGTGCAGACCTCCCCTCCCTCATTGCAGACCCCCCTCCATCAGTACACCCCTCCATCAGTGCAGACCTCCCCTCCCTCATTGCAGACCCCCTTCATCAGTTCACACCCCACTCAGTACAGAACCCCCTCCATCAGTGCAGGCCCCCCCCCCCCACAATGCAGACAACCCCCCTCCATCAGTGCAGGGCCCCCATCAATGCAGACTCCCCTCATTGCAGACCACCCCCTTCATCAGTTCACACCCCCCCTCAATACAGACCCCCCTCCATCAGTGCAGACCTCCCCTCCCTCATTGCAGACCCCCCCTCCATCAGTGCAGACCTCCCCTCCCTCATTGCAGACCCCCCTCCATCAGTTCACACCCCCCTCAGTACAGATCCCCCCTCTATCAGTGCAGACCTCCCCTCCCTCATTGCAGACCCCCCTCCATCAGTTCACACCCCCCTCAGTACAGATCCCCCCTCCATCAGTGCAGACCTCCCCTCCCTCATTGCAGACCCCCCTCCGTCAGTTCACACCCCCCTCAGTACAGACCCCCCTCCATCAGTGCAGGCCCCCCCACAATGCAGACCACCCCCCCTCCATCAGTGCAGACCCCCCCATCAATGCAGACTCCCCTCATTGCAGACCACCCCCCTCCATCAGCACACCCCCCCTCAGTGCAAACCCCCCATGGTGCAGAGACCCCACTTAGTGCAGATCCCCGTCCCTCCATCAATGCAGACCCCCATCAATGCAGACCCCCCTCAGTGCAGACCACCGTCCCTCCATCAGTGCAGACCCCCCTCCCATAGCGTTCCCCCCAGCACATGTCTATTTGAATAAAAACTTTACAGACCTCAGAACAGCGCGGGATAGGCACAGCGGCATGTGTCCCTCGGACTCCTCCTCCTCCCCCTCCGTAAACAGAGAGGAGGGGGAGGGGGTTTCGGTCCGCTCCGCTGTGCGCAGCACTGTGTAGGGGTGAGGACTGTGCGGCGTGCGGTGCCGCTGCCCACAGGTGTCACCCCTCTGGCGGGTGTCACCCGGTGCGGAACGCCCCCCCCCCCCACAAGGCCTGTGCGTCTCTCATCTAACAGCAGCACAGAGACACCGGCATTGTTTGTTTTATTTCCCTCTCCGTGTGTCCTCTCTCGCACGGGATGACAGAGAACACACAGCTGATCTTCTCCCCCCTCCCCTCTCCTGTGATACGCAGGCAATCAAGTGTGAAGCTACATTTCCCGCGGAGCACAGAGAAGGGAGGGGGGAGAAGATCAGCTGTGTGTCCTCTGTCATCCCGTGCGAGAGAGGACACACGGAGAGGGAAATAAAACAAACGATGCCGGTGTCTCTGTGCTGCTGTTAGATGAGAGACACACTCTCCGCTCAGAGCCCTGTGAACCCACAGTGGCGGAATGCTGGGCCCCGTCACAAAGTGCAACTGTTGCGACCCCGGTAATTCCGCCACTGGCCGACCTGCCGCAGTATATCTGCGTGAGCAGGACAGCAAGTGGTTAATATATACAGATCTTTCTTTCCGGATTGTATGCTCTACCTCTTTTATCCATTCCCTATGTGTCGGTGGATTCATTGCTAGCCATTTTCTCACTAATAACTGAACAAACACCTAATTCTTGCCATATGTTTGTTATTTCCAATATTTTCATTTTGTATACATCCCAAGATACATATCACTGGATTCAGCTCAAAGTTGACACCAAAGACCAAGTCTATAGTGTCAACAACCTCCCTCCAATATCTATGCAGCTTTGGA
The DNA here is from genome assembly GCF_042186555.1 of Aquarana catesbeiana. Classification (NCBI taxonomy): domain Eukaryota; kingdom Metazoa; phylum Chordata; class Amphibia; order Anura; family Ranidae; genus Aquarana; species Aquarana catesbeiana. Next base: position 307,747,577 of record NC_133331.1, read on the forward strand.
CATCTCCACATCATATGGATGAGATCTCCCCCCAGATCCCCACACCTTGGACATCTAGCATTGGGTCTCCGTCCAAATAAGAATCGCTTTCGGGGGGTTGTAATATGTTCTGTGAAATCGCAACAAATGGGAAGTTCTTTGCGATGGGGATAACGATACCAATGGTCCAGTATCTAATATGTATCTCCATTGTTCCTCTGTTATATCTCCCAATTCTTCTACCCATCGACATTTACAAGGGAGTTGGCCTTTCCCATTTATCGCTCCTTCACATATCTTTTCATATATTTCCAATATCAATCCTTTAGGCCCCTTTCACACTGGGGCGGTAGGGGGCGTCGGCGGTAAAACAGCGCTATTTTTAGCGCTGTATTACCGCGGTATTCGGCCGCTAGCGGTGCGGTTTTAACCCCCCGCTGGCGGCCGAAAAAGGGTTAAAACCCCTCGTATTACCGCGGTATCAGGGGCGGATCCAGGGGGGGGGCAACGGGGCAATTGCCCCCTCCGAGAAATGTGGGTGACTGTGAGAGCAGGGTGTGACTGAGAGAGAGAGCCCGCCAGCGGGCGGCTCCGTTAGTGAGAGAGCCGCTGGGCGGCTCCGTGAGTGAAAGAGCCGCCGGGCGGCTCCGTGAGAGAAGGAGGAGCCGGGCGGCTCCGTGACTGAGAGAGCCGCTGAGCGGCTCCGTGAGTGAAGGAGGAGCCGGGCGGCTCCGTGAGTGAAGGAGGAGCCGGGCGGCTCCGTGACTGAGAGAGCCGCTGAGCGGCTCCGTGAGTGAAGGAGGAGCCGGGCGGCTCTGTGTGTGAAGGAGGAGCCGGGCGGCTCCGTGACTGAGAGAGCCGCTGGGCAGCTCCGTGAGTGAGGGAGCCGCCGGGCGGCTCCATAGGTGAGAAAGAGCCGCCGCTGACTGACATGTGCCGCTCAATGTGTTTGTGGGCGGGCCGCTGCGTGCTGGCCAATCAGGGAGCCGGCGGGCGGGGGAGCAGAGAGATGACATCATCTCTCACCGCCCGGCGCCCGCCCTGCATCCCTGCAGTTCCACTTCCCCTCCTCTATGCAGGCAGCTGCGGCAGCAGAGAGATTACATCATCTCTCTGCTGCCTGTCTCTGGGACACAAGAGACCACCTTAGCAGGTGGCAAGTGACAGGCGACGTGGCAAGTGACAATCCGCAACATGTGGCAGGCGACGTGGCAAGTGACAATCTTCATCTGGTGGCAGGCGACGTGGCAAGTGACAATCCGCAACGTGGCAGGCGACGTGGCAAGTGACAATCTGCATCTGGTGACAGGCGACGTGGCAAGTGACAATCCGCAACATGTGGCAGGCGACGTGGCAAGTGACATGGCAAGTGACAATCCGCAACGTGGCAGGCGACGTGGCAAGTGACATGGCAAGTGACAATCCGCAACGTGGCAGGCGACGACGAAAGTGACATGGCAAGTGACAATCCGCAACGTGGCAGGCGATGTGGCAAGTGACAATCTGCATCTGGTGACAGGCGACGTGGCAAGTGACAATCCGCAACATGTGGCAGGCGACGTGGCAAGTGACAATCTGCATCTAGTGACAGGTAACGTGGCAAGTGACACACTCGGGGCTCCCACTGATTCTGCATTATGGTGAGTTAAACTATTTAATTTTTTATAACAATGTAATTATAGTAATAATGTGCTTCAATCATCCTGACACCATAACAACCATGGTGCCGTGATGATTGAAGCGCCAACACCAGCCATTTCCCCGATAGATGTACCCCAAAAAATATATTTTCTGGCAGTGCCCCTCCCGAGACTAGACTCTGGATCCGCCCCTGCGCGGTATAGCCGCGCTGTCCCATTGATTTCAATGGGAAGGAGCGGTTTAGGAGCAGTGAATACACCGCTCCTTCACCGCTCCAAAGATGCAGCTTGCAGGAGATTTTTTCTTCTCCTGCCAGCGCACCGCTTCAGTGTGAAAGCCCTCGGGCTTTCACACTGAACAAACAGAGGAGGCTGTTTAGGGGCGGTTTGCAGGTGCTATTTTTAGCGCAATAACGCCTGCAAACCGCCCCAGTGTGAAAGGGGCCTTAGTCAGGTTTGCATTGGTTACTTTACGAAGAATAGTAATCCCACTCCACTCCAGCAGTTTCCCTCTAAATTGTTTGTCCAAAGCATGCCTAATTTGTAGATATCTATAGAAAGACTGTTTTGGTATACCATATTCCTCTCTAACCTCCTGAAATGATTTAACCACTTGACCACTGGGCACTTAAACCCCCTTAATAACCAGACCAATTTTCAGCTTTTGGTGCTCTCACATTTTGAATGACAATTACTCAGTCATGCAACACTGTATCTATATGAAATTTTTGTCCTTTTTTTCACACAAATAGAGCTTTCTTTTGGTGGTATTTAATCACTGCTGGGTTCTTTATTTTTTGCGCTATAAAAGAAAAAAGACGGAAAAATCTGTAAAAAAATGCATTTTTCTTCGTTTCTGTTTTATTTTGCAAATTATAAATTTTTCTTCATATATTTTGGCCAAAATTTATAACGCTACATATCTTTGGTAAAAATAACCCAAATCTGTGGATATTATTTGGTCTTTGTGAAAGTTATAGAGTCCAAAAGCTATGATGCCAATATCTGAAAATTGATCACACCTGAATTACTGACGGCCTATCTCATTTCTTGAGACCCGAACATGCCAGAAAAGTACAAATACCCCCCAAATGACCCCTTTTTGGAAAGAAGACATTCCAAGGTGTTTAGAAAGATGCATGGTGAGTTTTTTGAAGTTGTAATTTTTTCCCACAATTCTTTGCAAAATCAAGTTTTTTTTTTCACAAAATTGTCATATTAGCAGGTTATTTCTCACACACTGCATATGCATACCACAAATTACACCCCAAAACACATTCTACTATTACTCCCGAGTATGGCGATACCACATGTGTGAGACTTTTACACAGCGTGGCCACATACAGAGGCCCAACATGCACAGAGCACCTTCAGGCGTTCTGGAGCACCCAGGCCAATTCTGACATTTTTCTCCTACATGTAAAAATCATCATTTATTTGCTAGAAAATTATAGAACCCCAAAACATTATATATATTTTTTAGCAAAGACCCTAGAGCAGTGGTTCTCAACTCCAGTCCTCAGGACCCACCAACAGGCCAGATTTTAAGTATTACCTTGGGGAGATGCAGACTAGAATACTGCAATCACTGAGCAGCAAATGATATCATCTGTGATGTATTTCAGTTATCTTGCAAACCTGGCCTGTTAGTGGGTCCTGAGGACCGGAGTTGAGAACCACTGCCCTAGAGAATACAATAGCTGTCATTGCAACTTTTTATCTCGCACGATATTTGCGCAGCAATTTTTCAAACGCGTTTTTTTGAAAGAAGTTTTGGGCTTTAAAAAAACCAAAACAGTAAGGTTAGCCCAATGTTTTTGCATAATATGAAAGATGAAGTTACGGCGAGTAAATAGATACCTAACATGTCACATTTAAAAATTGCACACGCTTGTGGAATGGCGCCAAACTTTGCTACTTAAAAATCCCCATAGGCGACTCTTTAAAAATTTTTACTGGTTACAAATTTTGAGTTACAGAGGAGGTCTAGAGCCACAATTATTGCGCTCACTCTACCGATCGCAGCGATACCTCCCATGTGTGGTTTGAACACCGTTTTCATATGTGGGCGGGACTTACGTATGCGTTCGCTTCTGCATGCGAGCACACGGACAGGGGCGCTTTAAATTTTTTTTTTTTCTTTATTGTTCATTTTACTTTATTTATTTTAGTTTGACGCTTTTTTCCAAAAAAACATTTTTTTGATCACTTTTATTCCTATTACAAGGAATGTAAACATCCCTTGTAATAGGATTATGGCATGACAGGTCCTCTTTACAGTGAGATATGGGGTCAGTAAGACCCCACATCCCACCTCTAGGCTGTGCCTGAAATAAATAAAAAAAAAAAACGATTCTGGCTTCGATCGTAGCGGTGAGTCGGTAGAAGCACCGGAGGGCGGGGGGATGTCCCCTCTCGCCTCCCGTAAGAACGATCAAGCAGTGTAACAGCTGCTATGATCATTCTTATGGTGTAGGGAATCGCCGGCTGAAAAAGCTGATATCTGAATGATGCCTGTAGCTGCACCCATCATTCAGATATCCCCGCACAAAGTCAAGGACATAGTATGACAGCAGACGGGAAGTGGTTAAAACGCTTTTTTTTTTTTTAACACAAAGTTGTCCATTTATACAATATTTCTAACACATAGCATGTACATACCAAAAATGACACCCCAAAATAGATTCTCCTTCTCCTCCTGAGTACGGCGATACCACATGTGTGAGACTTCCACAGCCTGGCCACATATAGAGGCAGAGTATGGCTGAGCATGGCTGAGCATGGCCGAGTATGGCTGAGCATGGCTGAGCATGGCTGAGCATAGTTATAGTTACATAGTAGGTGAGGTTGAAAAAAGACACAAGTCCATCAAGTCCAACCTATGTGTGTGATTATGTGTCAGTATTACATTATATATCCCTGTATGTTGCGGTCATTCAGGTGCTTATCTAATAGTTTCACAGCATGGCTGAGCATGGCCGAGTATGGCTAGGTATTGTCGAGTATGACTGGGTATGGCTGGGTATCACCGAGTATTGCAGAGTATGGCTGGGTATTGCGGGGTATTGCAGAGTGTGGCTGGGTATGGCAGAGTATTGCGGGTTGTGGCAGAGTTTTGCAGGGTATTGCAGAGTATGGCAGAGTATGGCAGGGTATGGCTGAGTATGGCTGAGCATGGCTGGGTATGGCAGAGCATGGCTGGGTATCACCGAGTATTGCAGAGTATGGCTGAGTATGGCTGAGCATAGCTGGGTATGGCAGAGTATGGCTGGGTATCACCAAGCATTGCAGAGTATGGCTGGGTATTGCGGGGTATGGCAGAGTATAGCGGGGTATTGCAGGGTATGGCAGAGTATTGTGGGGTATTGCAGAGTATTGTGGGGTATTGCAGAGTATTGTGGGGTATTGTGGGGCATTGCAGAGTATTGTGGGGCATTGCAGAGTATTGTGGGGTATTGCAGAGTATTGTGGGGTATTGCAGAGTATTGTGGGGCATTGCAGAGTATTGTGGGGCATTGCAGAGTATTGTGGGGCATTGCAGAGTATTGTGGGGTATTGCAGAGTATTGTGGGGTATTGCAGAGTATTGTGGGGCATTGCAGAGTATTGTGGGGTATTGTGGGGCATTGCAGAGTATTGTGGGGTATTGCAGAGTATTGTGGGGTATTGCAGCGTATTATGGGGCATTGCAGAGTATTGTGGGGCATTTCAGAGTATTGTGGGGTATTGTGGGGCATTTCAGAGTATTGTGGGGTATTGTGGGGCATTGCAGAGTATTGTGGGGTATTGCAGAGTATTGTGGGGTATTGCAGAGTATTGTAGGGCATTGCAGAGTATTGTGGGGTATTGTGGGGCATTGCAGAGTATTGTGGGGTATTGCAGAGTATTGTGGGGTATTGCAGAGTATTGTGGGGCATTGCAGAGTATTGTGGGGTATTGTGGGGCATTGCAGAGTATTGTGGGGCATTGCAGAGTATTGTGGGGCATTTCAGAGTATTGTGGGGTATTGTGGGGCATTGCAGAGTATTGTGGGGTATTGCAGAGTATTGTGGGGTATTGCAGAGTATTGTAGGGCATTGCAGAGTATTGTGGGGTATTGTGGGGCATTGCAGAGTATTGTGGGGTATTGCAGAGTATTGTGGGGTATTGCAGCGTATTATGGGGTATTGCAGAGTATTGTGGGGCATTACAGAGTATTGTAGGGCATTGCAGAGTAGTGAGGGATGGCTTAGCATGGAAGGCTGGATGTCACTGTGCAGCGCTGTGGGCACTACACATCCAGCCCACAGCGCTGCTACCATCCACCCATCCCCCTCTCCGCTCACAGTGTACCGATCGGTACACAGAGGAGAGGAGAGGAACCGGCGTAATTTGACGGAGCGATCACATAGTAAACGGCCGCGATTAGCGGCCATTTACCATGTTCTGTGATGCACCGGGTCCTCTGGACCCGGCAGTCACAGATGCTCTCGAGTACGCGCCCTAGGGGGCGCGCGAGAGCGGAATTTTGGGAGGACATCCCTGGACGCCCTCCCAGAGTTAAGCAACTGCCCTGTAGCCTTCATTTGGCTATGGGCCGGTTGTTAAGTGGTTAAAGGTTGTCTCTCTATATAATTGGATTATTCGCACCAAACCACACCTTTCCCATTCTTTACTCCTCTCTATATATTCAACCTCTTGTATATATTTATTATCCCATATGGGTGAAAATTCTTCTCCCTCATAAGAAATGACCTCTATCTTGGTAGTTGTTGACTGTCTCACTAAGATGGCTCTTTTTTTTACCAGTTAAGGGGTACCCACTGCTGAACCAACTGCGGAAGTGATGGCTTGGGAAATTTTTAAACTCCATGGAATGATTGGTGGTGTAGTGTCTGACAGATGAGAACAGTTTATTTCAAAGTTCTGGAAACGTTTTTGCTCAAATTAAGGTGTAACGGTTAATCTGTCTTCTGCTTTTCATCCTCAGTCTAATGGTCAGATTGAGAAGACCAATCAAACGATAGAGCAGTACATTCAATGTTTTGTCAGTTAATTTCAGGATGATTGGGTGGACTACCTTCCTACAGCAGAACTTGCTTATAACAATTCTAAACATAGCTCCACTTCTTAAAGTTCTTTTTTCTTTAACACTGGGTACCAGTCAGTTTTTATTCCTGATCTCCCTGTCTAAGACTTACTTTGAAACAAAGCCCTCCAGCGGGGAACTGTCACTGCTGCAGAGGCTTCCATCTTCACCTGCTCTTTCTTCCAGGTTTGCAGGCTTTGGCCAGAAGGTCTCAACCAGGGATCAGAGCCCCAGCCAGCAGGTCTTGTTCTAGGAGTCAGGTCGGCTCCTATCGAGGTATCAGGAGAACCCCTATCCAGAGGCCAGGAGAGGGCTGTGCAGCTGGGCACTGCGACTAAAGGCTAAGTGAGCTGAATGAACCAGGGGAGTTGGACAGTACAGTCAGAGGGACTGGTAAGAAGAGTAGAAGTGCTGCTGAAAAAGGAGCCAGATGGCTCGGTAATTTCAGGTAATGTTGGATACCCCTGCGTGGGCAACTGATGTCTATATGAACTTTCTATTTTATGTAATAAAAATGGGCTGATACGCCTTAAAATACAGTTTGCTTTGGCACAACTCATTGGAAAAGCACCTACCACATGAGTGTAATCACCCCAATACCAGAAAGGGGATACACAGATGACATGACACTGACAAACTCTCTGAGCCACTGATGGGTATGACCTCTCTATCACTGATGATGAAGATAATAACTGGGAAATAATGGAGCCGATCACTGTGAACATGAGGGGCATAACCAAGATGGCAGCTATGGAAATATTCTATGTGGCATTTGTAGTGGCTCCATGTATTCTTAGAATATTAGCTGGCACACATTTGAAACCGGACCTTCTGGATCATCTGGAGCTGGACCGTCTGGACTCTCTGAAACTGGACCTTCTAGATCCTCTGGAACTGGACCTTCTGGATCCTCTGAAACTGGACCTCCTGGATCCTCTGGATGTGGACCTTCTCGACTCTCTGGAACGGGACCTTCTCGACTCTCTGGAACGGGACCTTCTCTACTCTCTGGAACGGGACCTTCTCGACTCTCTGGAACGGGACCTTCTCGACTCTCTGGAACGGGACCTTCTCGACTCTCTGGAACGGGACCTTCTCGACTCTCTGGATCGGGACCTTCTCGACTCTCTGGATCGGGACCTTCTCGACTCTCTGGATCGGGACCTTCTCGACTCTCTGGAGCGGGGCCTTCTCGACTCTCTGGATCGGGACCTTCTCGACTCTCTGGATCGGGACCTTCTCGACTCTCTGGAATGGGACCTTCTCGACTCTCTGGAATGGGACCTTCTCGACTCTCTGGAAATGGATCTCCTGGGTTCTCTGGAACTGGACCTTCTGGACTCTCTGGAACTGGACATCCTGGACTCTCAGGAACTGGACCTTTTAGACTCTCACATATCACTAATAAAACACCAATGGAAGACTCTCTATGAACTGAGCACATTCCAATCACCAATCATCTAAAAATTATGTTAGTTTGTAAAAAAATTATCAGAACAGAATATTGTAGAGTAGAGCTTTCTTGTTTATTGTAGAAAATCGGATTACTTTATTAACACACAATAAAGAATCTAAATGAAATCTAATTTAAAAATAATGATACTTTAATCGGTTCAATAAAAAGTTAGTTCCTTCAGTAAAGCAAAAAAAAGATGTACAGTATATTGGCTAATAGTAACCAATAAAAGGTATGGTCCATGGATTGGCATATTCTATGGTGGGGTCTGTGTGAGTGTGGGACCAAGTCAGCATTGTTTAGAGGACCGTATTACTATAATTCAATCCCTGCAGACCTATAACTATCACATCATTCCCAAAAAAAAATCCCATTGTACTTTGGCCACGCCTCCAAATAAGCCAATATGAACGCAAAAACTTTATTAGCCTCTGTGAATATTCTGGGGTCCAAGAAGTGATTTTCTTTAACAGAAACATTTTATACATTTTGACTATAAGGAAGGACACACATTCTCTGGAGGTTATTCTTGCCACACTCCCCATTGGTCCGTCTGAACATTAAAAAGGTAGTTAGTCCATGTGAATTTCCTGGTGTCGATCATGGGCACTTTTTTGACTGAAGCATTTCCTGCTCTTTGAACACGTGTGACTTCTCTGGTGAACAACAAGTTTGCGTTTCATATTGAAACCTTTCCCGCACTCTGAACATGAAAAGGGACGCTCACCTGTGTGAGTTCTCTGATGTATAAAAAGGTGTACTTTCTGAATGAAACCTTTACCACAGTGCGAACAAGAGAATGGACGCTCACCTGTGTGAGTTCTCTGATGTTTAAGAAGGTTTCCTTTCTGATTGAAACCTTTACCACAGTGCGAACACGAGAATGGACGCTCACCTGTGTGAATTCTTTGGTGATTAACAAGTTCTACTTTCTGAATAAAACTTCTCCCGCACTCTGAACATGAAAAAGGACGCTCCCCTGTGTGAGTTCTCTGATGATTTAGAAGGCTTCCTTTCTGAATGAAACCTTTACCACAATGCGAACACGAGAATGGACGCTCACCTGTGTGAATTCTTTGGTGTCTAACAAGAACTACTTTCCGAAGAAAACCTCTCCCGCACTCTGAACATGAAAAGGGATGCTCACCTGTGTGAGTTCTCTGATGTAGAAGAAAGTTTTCTTTGAGAGTATAACGTTTGCCGCACTCTGAACAGGTTAAAGGATGCACACTCTTATGACTTTTCTGGTGTGTAGGAGGCTCTCTGGTTTCTTTGGAAGAATTCCCAGACACTGTAGATGACAAGGAATGCTCTCCTGTGTGAGATCCTTCATGGTTTAAGGAAGAATCTTCAGGATTAGATGGATCTGTTGATTTATCTGTACTGTGAGATTCAAAAATAATAGTATGTGCATTATCAGAAGATTCCTCAGGATCAGAGAAATCCCAGGATCTCTCTATATGATAAGTTCTATGATGTATTATTTGTGTAATGCGATTCACTCCTGGAGAACGTTGTGTGGTGAGATTTTCTTCTGCTTTATATTCTGAAGATACATTATTCAGGACATAGTGTCCACCTGTTGGAAATCAATGTTTAAGAGTTATAATAATTCTTCATGTCTTTCATTCAGAAGTCATATACAGTATGTTGGTCTAACACTCTACAGTATCTCAGAGCTCTGGCATAGAATGAAGTGCAATCATAACATAAAATATTAATACAAACCAGATAAAGATACAGCATCTCCACCTCATTTGTTGGGAACATGACATTACATTGAGGAATGGAGATGGACCTTTCATATGGTGTACAGTATCTCCACCTCATTTGTTGGGAACATGACGTTATATTGAGGAATGGAGATGGACCTTTCATATGGTGTACAGTATCTCCTCCTCATTTGTTGGGAACATGACGTTATATTGAGGAATGGAGATGGACCTTTCATATGGTGTACAGTATCTCCTCCTCATTTGTTGGGAACATGACGTTATATTGAGGAATGGAGATGGACCTTTCATATGGTGTACAGTATCTCCTCCTCATTTGTTGGGAACATGACATTATATTGAGGAATGGAGATGGACCTTTCATATGGTGTACAGTATCTCCTCCTCATTTGTTGGGGACATGACGTTTTATTGAGGAATGGACATGGGCCTTTCATATGGTGTACAGTATCTTCACATTGCACTTATTTAAATTAATCTTTTATACTCATAGAAGAAAAAGAAAATTGTGCACATGTCTGCATTTAGTGATTATTACTTACTTCTGTTGATATAAAGAGAAGATTCCTCCTGTTCATTTTTCATAGTCATCTCCTTCATAGACTGCTGATCTCCACTCACCAACGCCTCTTCTTCTTCCTCTTTAACCTCAAGTTTGATGTCTTTTCCCAATTTATCCTGAACCCCAAAACAAAAAATAAAATATCTGGAAAATTAAGTTCAATATTAAAAAAAAAATATCTATAAGAAATTTACCTCATAGACTAGAATTACTTTTGAGTTCTATAGCTCAGTTCTTTATACCTGATGATGGTGAGGGATGCTTTGATCTTCCTGTGTGAAATCCTGGGAATACTGAAGACTATCCGCCTCCATAGACTGCTGAGCTCCACTCACCAACGTCTCTTCTTCTTCCTTTTTAATCTCAGCTTTGATGTCTTTCAATCCTTCACCCTAAACCCCAAAGATGACAGAATACATTTATTAAAAAGGAACAAGAAGTTATTTTGAAGAATGTGGTCTCATATGTTGAATTCTTTTTAAATTTTAGTTGCTCACTCCCACCTACCGGATGATGGTGAGGGATGGTGTGATCTTCCTGTGTGGAATCCCGAGAATACAGAAGATGGGGACATCTCTCTGGTGGGTTCCCATTACTGGATCCATCTGTTGGAAACACACACACTGACTGAATACATTGTTTTCCATACTGATCTCTCCTTTACAATAAAGTCTCCTCTTACCCGGTGATGTGAGGGGCGGCTGATTCTCCATCATGACATCCATGTAGAGATCTTTGTGTCCTTCTAAATACTCCCACTCCTCCATGGAGAAATAGACAGTGACATCCTGACACCTTATAGGAACATGACACACACAATGATACAGTCACCATCCAGACACATCCCTTGTCTGTTACTGGATAATGTCCCAGAATTCCCGGCACCGCTCACCTCTCCTGTCAGCAGATCAATGATCTTGTTGGTGACTTCTAGAATCTTCTTGGCACTGGTTACCTCTTTTGTCAGACAATGAGGTGGAGGTACTGTGATGGGTGATGTCCTGTGAAGACGACTGCTGGGTGTTCATGGATCTGCAGATGTTTCCTTCACAATTTTATAATTCTTTGTATAGAGAGAAAGTAATTATCAATGAAGACGTCATACAATCCTTCTCTCCTCTCTAGATAGAACAATGTTTTCATTATAGAGATAAGGATAAAGTTATGTGACCCTCCCAGAATCCTCCTCACCTCCTCACCTCCTATTGATTTAAACAGGACACTCTTCTCTGTCGATAGACAATATACTGAGAATTATTTGGACTATACCAGGATGTGTAATGTCTATACTAGGGATGACCTCAAGATTCAGTCCAAAAAAAGTATGGACCAAACCTTGACTGTTTGGATGAGCAACCGAACATTTACCCTTTTGGCGGGATAAGACCATCATGTACAATATCTCACAAAAGTGAGTACGCCCCTCACATTTTTGTAAATATGTTATTCTATCTTTTCATGTGACAACACTGAAGAAATAACACTTTGCTACAATGTAAAGTAGTGAGTGTACAGCTTGTAAAACAGTGTAAGTTTGCTGTCCCCTCAAAATAACTCAACACACAGCCATTAATATCTAAACCGCTGGCAAAAAAAGTGAGTACACTTGGGCCCAAAGTGTCAATATTTTGTGTGGCCATCATTATTTTTCAGCACTGCCTTAACCCTCTTGAGCATGGAGTTTATGTGCTGTTTGGCATATTGTAAGCGGGATACTTTGTGGCATTTGCGTAGTAATGGTTTTCTTCTGGCAACTGGACCATGCAGCCCATCTTTCTTTAAGTGCCTCCTTATTGTGCATCTTGAAACAGCCACACCACGTTTTCAGAGAGTCCTGCAGTTATTTGTGAGTTTTTCTTTGCATCCATTGCAACAATTTTCCTGGCAGTTGTGGCTGAAATTTTAGTTGGTCTACCTGACCGTGGTTTGGTTTCAACAGAACCCCTCATTTTCCACTTCTTGATTAGAGTTTGAACACTGCTGATTGGCATTCTCAATTCCTTGGATATCTTTTTATATCCCTTTCCTGTTTTATACAGTTCAACTACCTTTTCCTGCAGATCCTTTGACAATTCATTTGCTTACCCCATGACTCATAATCCAGAAACGTCAGTGCAGCACTGGATGAAAGATGCAAGGGTCTGTCAGGAGTCCAGAAACTTGACCTTTTATACACACACACACTGATTACAAGCAAGCAGATCACAGGTGAGGATGGTTACCTTTAATAGCCATTCAAACCCCTTTGTGTCAACTTGTGTGCATGTTATCTGGCCAAAATCACCAGGGTATGTAAACTTTTGATCAGGGTCATTTGGGTAGTTTCTGTTATGATTATGATTTTAAAAAGTGTAAACACAGTTGATTGATAATAAATGGCTTCAGCCAAACACTAACCATGAGTGAAAGAAATGTTTTTTTGTGTTATCATTCATATTCTCAGAAAAATGGCCAAGAAATCATAAGTTCTGCCAGGGTATGTAAACTTATGAGCACAACTGTATATAATATAAAACTGCAGGCAGGCCACGGGACAAACCACTAGGGACAAAAGGGATGTGAAATGATTTGATACAGTAATGTAATCTGTAAGATTACAGTGTACTGTATGTGTTATGAATTTATCACTTTTTGAATTTGCCGCCAGGGTCCTCCCCGTGAGTCCCAATGCTTGCAGAGAATGGAGCCTGGCACCATCGAGCGGAGGACACGGCCCACAGACACAGCGGGGGGACATCACAGGATCCTGGGGAGGAGGTAAGTAACCTGCACCAGGATCCTGCAATGCAATCCCAAGGGTGGCTCTGGATTACCGCCAATGGTACCCCACAGCTATTACCCTTTTGTATGACTTGACCCTCCCTCCTAGATTGTAAGCTCTAACGAGCAGGGCTCTCTGATTCCCCCCTGTAGTGAATTGTATTGTAATTGTACTGTCTACCCCAATGTTGTAAAGCGCTGCGCAAACTGTCGGCGCTATATAAATCCTGTATAATAATAATAATGGTACTGAAATTTAACCCCGAGCCATGCTCGGGATTATCGCCAGGGAGGTTAATATATGTTATAGAATGGGTTACCATCCTGCATCTATTCTTTGCCCCCTTGCTTCACTGCACCTGGGGCAGCTGCCCCTCGTGCCCACCCCTTGTCCTGGCTCTGCTGCCTGCATGCAGAATGGGGGTCAGCGCCAATCTGAATGAAGTCTTAAGGGGGACCCCATGCAAAAAGTAAAAACTGAGGAAATGCAGATCAGTCTTAGTCAACTTAGACACCCTAAAGACCACCGATATACCCCTGCTTACATAGCCGAGACTCCCATAGCTCCTCCTATTGGTCTCCCTTCCTCCATAAGCCCCCAGGTGCTGATACCTCATCCTCTCCACCTTCTCTCACCCCAAAGAGTAAAAGCTGACTACAAAAAAGACCTGATGAAAAATAGGTGCGATCCCAACACCCCCTGGACCCCCCTCCTATCACTGATTACACTTCCCAAACTGGACTTTTTTAGTGTCAGGAACATCTCACCCTGTTGACCACCCTAAATCTTACAATATCTAGCATCACCAACTCTTCTGTGACTATTCATGTACAATTTAAAAACATAGTGACAATCCATACATATCACCAGTATAATGGTCCCCAAGAGGGGAAAATCACAGTGGGATTGAGGGTCATGAAAAGCATCTCAACTAGTTTTGCGGTCTATTGCCGCTTCGTCAGGAGAATATCTGTAATTTGATTAACAGTTTATCAGTAACTACACAAATTAGCCGAAAACAATAGTACAGTCACACATAACAATAATAACAATATATACATGCGGAAAAGAGGACTAAGCTGCTTACCTAGGTATAGGGTGACCACGTGTCCCGGATTGTCCGGGATTGTCCCTGAATTCATATTTGTGTCCTGGGCACCTTCATTCCGGGACAATACAGTGTCCCGGAATGAAATAAGGACACACAGCCACACTAATAAACAGCTCGGACAGGGGGCGGATCTGTTTGGCTTGGGCTGGGGCCAGGTCGGCTCGGCTTGGGCAGGGAGCATGTCCGCTCCGCTCAGCCTCAGACAAGCTACACAACACAAGCCGCCTCCCCCAGTCATCTCTATGGAGGGCTCCATGTGCTGCGCTGCACGCTGGGAAGTGTAGTTTCCAGCGCAGCAGCGGCAGCCCCACGGATTCTCTGCTCGCTGACATTGCAGACTGGAGGCGCGGAGGGGACGCTCGCCTCGTCCCAGGACAGCAACGAGGAAGAAGAGTCTGGCAGGGAGAGCGCAGGCTTCAGGGAACAGCCTACTAGAAAGAAGTGAGAACCGAGATTTCGGGGAGACAGTCAGAGACAAGTCCAAATGTGTTAGTGTCCCTCTGTCCATGCCACGGTCCCCCTGTCCATGCCACGGTCCCCCTGTCCATCCCACGGTCCCCCTGTCCATCCCACGGTCCATCCCATGGTCCCCCTGTCCATCCCACGGTCCCCCTGTCCATCCCACGGTCCCCCTGTCCATCTAACTGTCCATCCCACGGTCCCCCTGTCCTTCCCACGGTCCCCCTGTCCATCCCCTGATCCCCCTGTCCATCCCCCGATCCCCCTGTCCATCCCCCGATCCCCCTGTCCATCCCACGGTGCCCCTGTCCATCCCCCGGTGCCCCTGTCCATCCCCCGGTGCCCCTGTCCATCCCACTGTCCCTCTGTCTATCCCACTGTCCCCCTGTCCATCCCACTGTCCCTCTGTCCATCCCAAGGTTCCCCTGTGCATCCCACTGTCCCCCTGTCCATCCCACGGTCCCCCTGTCCATCCCACTGTCCATCCCACGGTCCCCCTGTCCATCCCACTGTCCATCCCACAGTTCCCCTGTCCTTCTCACGGTCCCCCTGTCCATCCCCCGGTCCCCCTGTCCATCACCCGGTCCCCCTGTC